>NC_087355.1:92449237-92546737 GCF_030014295.1 Loxodonta africana
CTCCTTGAGAAGCAAGGATGGTGAGACTATGTCTCACATACTTTGGACATGTTATCAGGAGGGATCGGTCCCTGGAGAAGGACATCATTCTTGCTAAAGTGGAGGGTCAGCAAAAAAAGAGAGAAAGACCCTGGATGAGATGGATTGATACAGTGGCAACAACAGTGCACTCAAGCATAACAGTTATTGTGAGGATGGTGAAGACCGGGCAGTGTTTTGTTCTGTTGTACGTAGAGTCACTATGAGTTGAAACTGACACAACAGTGCCTAACAACATCAATAATAAAAAAAGACATTAGCCAGAAAATAAACTATAAAGGAATAAAAAATAAAACACTCATTCTCAAACCTATGAGACCTGGTGTAAACTGTGATACAGCCTTAATACTATTTTTGTTATTAAAGAAGACAGAAGTATTTTAAGAAGTTAGAAAAAGAACCAATAGCATTGCTCTGCACTAGCAATAACCGACCAGATAATATAACAAAAAATAAAATGTTCTCTGCAATAGCAACAAAAACCATAAACTGCTGGGGAGTTAACAAAGAATATGCAAGACCTCTGTGGAGAAAATGTTGAAACTCTAATAAAGGACACAGAAGATGGCCTGTATAAATGGAGAGAGATTTCTTGCTCTTGGATGGGTCAACTTGATACTATAAAGATTCCCCAACTTAATGTATAAATTCACTGCAACCCAATCAAAATTCTACTTGGAATTTTAAGATAAAAAGCAATAAAATGTATATAGAAAAATAAAAGTAAATGAATAAATACCTAAGTCAATTTTAAAAAGAAAAATGGGAGGTGAGTTATTAGTATTGGCACAAGAACTGACAAATAGCGAAAGTAGTAAAGAGCTCGTGCCAGACTTTTGTGCACATGGGGACTTAATAGATGATAATAATGGCACAACAAATAAATGGCAAAAGAATTGGTTATTTTGTAGAAGATATTGAGAAAATGAGCTACTCAAAGGGGAAAAATAAAACTAGATCTCTACTTACCAACACGTAAAAAGATAGTCTCATCAGGATTGGGGGAAGACTCATTAACAACCCTGCGTTATGAAGATGACATAACCTTGCTTCCTGAAAGTGAAGAGGACTTGAAGAACTTACTAATGAAGATCAACGACCACAGCCTTCAGTATGGATTGCACCTCAACATAAAGAAAACAAAAATCCTCACAATTGCACCAATGAGCAACATCATGATAAATGGAAAAAAGATTGAAGTTGTCAAAAATTTTATTTTACTTGGATCCACAATCAACACCCATGGAAGCAGCAGTCAAGAAATCAAAAGATTCATTGCATTGGGTAAATCTGCTGCAAAAGACCTCTTTAAAGAGTTGAAGAGCAAAGATGTCGCCTTGAAGACTAAGGTGTGCCTGACCCGAGCCATGGTATTTTCAATCACATCATATGCATGTGAAAGCTGGACAATGAATAAGGAAGACCAAAGAATTGATGCCTTTGAATTGTGGTGTTGGAGAAGAATATTGAACATACCATGGACTGCCAGAAGAACGAATAAATCAGTCTTAGAAGAAGTACAACAAGAATGCTCCTTAGAAGCAAGGATGGCGAGACTGTGTCTTACATACTTTGGACATGTCGTCAGGAAGGATTGGTCTCTGGAGAAGGACACATGCTTGGCAGAGTACAGGGTCGGTGGAAAAGAGGAAGACCCTCAAAAATATAGATTGACACAGTGGCTGCAACAATGGGCTCAAGCATAACAACGATTGTAAGGATGGCACAGGACTGGGCAGTGTTTCGTTCTGTTGTGCATAGGGTCGCTATGAGTTGGAACTGACTCGATGGCACCTAACTACAACAACAGTGGAACAAAAGATCTAAATATGAACAGTAAAGAAATGAAGTTAGTAGGAAAAAAATAGGAAATACTTTGTTACTCTGGCATGGAAAAGATGCTCTACTTATCAGCCATTAGAGAGATGCAAATTAAACAAGGAGCTAAGCTACCACTTCACAACCCCTGGGCTGGTAAAAGTTAGAAATGTGGATAATGCCAATGTCAGCACTTGAGGTTCAAATTTTTTCCTGTCATGTAAAATTACAAGTTTCAATGGTGGCTTCCCCCAGGCTGTCATCAAGGACCCAGGTGCCTCCTCTCAGGATGTTCTGCCAGTCTATGTGGAGGAGAAGAGGAGAACAGATAATTTGCATACCAACTGTTTCTGCCACAGTTCATCCATATGACCACCTTCTGGACCAAGAACACAATCTCTGCCCAAGAAGAATAACCCAAAGTCCCATTCAGTCCCTCATCCAGCTCAGTCTAGGCCCTCTGGACAAGGCCTGGCTCCTCCACCAGGTCCTGTAATTAAAGGACAATTCACCTGGCCTCTACACACCTATTACAACATGGAGAAGGAGGAGAATGGAGAACACGGAAATATTCAAACCCCACCAGGCATTATCAAAAAGTAATTCAGAAATTTAGTTATTGTACACACTATGTACTTATTTTGAATGCATAGGTTTTGTACTCATGGGCAGAGCCACCAGTCCTCAGGGCCTAAGCTCCTGAAATGGGCCCACACAGGTCCATTCAGGTTTTAAAGGTATTCACAATCCATGTACTGTTTATGCCTGGACAGGAGCCACTTCTACCCTGAGTTCCCAGTTTGGGGAGCTGGCAGATTATTTTGTCCCCCATTTGTTAATTTGTTCCTTCTCCAAGGCCGGGAGGATGGCTCAGCACACCCATCAGGACCTATCTCAGGCCCAGGGAAATAGATGGCCACTGAAGCCAGCTTAGGGGCTAGGGGCGTGGTAAATTAGACGCACGTACTTTTCTTTTGCCAAGAGCACTGTTCTTCGCTGATTCTGGAGGCGTTAGTAGACTCTGTGTGGCTCGCTGTCTCTCCCTGGGGAAACCACGTCCCGAATGCTACTGCCAGCCCTGCTGTGGTTTCAGCAGGGGATCATGACTGAGGGGTGCTGGTTCCCATTGAGTCAGGTCCGGTGACTCCTCACAGCTTCTGAACCATCTCTCCCTCCCCCTGCCACTCAGTCTGATTTCCTAACTTTGCCTTTGATGTTCAGGGTTCCTAGCTTGTCATATATATAATCGGTTCACTTGTTTTTTTCGGATCTTTGTTGTAAGAAGGATCACTGGAAGCATCTGACTACTCTGCCATCTTGGCCCCACCTCCCAGTGAAAACCTGATGAACAGCAGAGGAACATTGTCTGGTGTAGTGCCAGAAGATAAGCCACTCAGGGAAGGCATTTAAAAGCTACTGGGGAAGAACTGCCTTCTCAAAGTAGAGTTGACCTTAATGATGTGGATGGAGTCAAGCTGTTGGGACCTTCATTTGCTGATGTGGTACAACTCAAAATGAGAAGAAACAGCTCCAAACATCCATTAATAATCAGAATGTGGAATGTTTGAGGTACAAGTCTAGGAAAATTGGAAGTCATCAAAAATGAAACATAAACATCGATATCCTAGGCATTAGTGAGCTGAAATGGAATGGTATTGGCCATTTTGAATCAAACAATCATATGGTCTACTATGCCTTGAATGAGAAATTGAAGACAAATGGCGTTGCATTCATTGTCAAAAAGAACATTTCAAGATCTACCCTGAAGTACAATGCTGTCAGTGATAGGATAATATCCACACACCTACAAGGAAGACCAGTTAATACGACTATTATTCAAATTTATGCACCAACCATAAAGGCCAAACATGAGGAAATTGAAGATTTTTACCAACTTCTGCAGTCTCAAATTGATCAAACATGCAATCAAGGTGCATTGATAATTACTGGTGATTGGAATGCAAAAATTGGAAACAAGAAAGATCAGTAGCTGGAAAATACAGCCTTGGTGATAGAAATGATACCTGAGATTCCATGACAGAATTTTGCAAGACCAATAACTTCATTGCAAATACCTTTTTTCAACAACATAAACAGCAGCTATACACGTGGACCTCGCTGAATGGACTACATAGGAATCAAATCAACTACATCTGTGGAAAGGGATGATGGAGAAGCTCAATATCATCAGTCAGAACAAGGCCAGGGCCGACTGAAGAACAGACCATCAATTGCTTATATGCAAGTTCAAATTTGAACTGAAAAAAATTAAATCAAGTTCACAATAGCCAAAGTACAACCTTGAGTATATCCCACCTGAATTGAAAGACCACCTCAAGAATAGACATGTCACATTAAACACTAATTGACTGAAGTCCAGATGAGTTGAGGAATGACATCAAGCACATCATACCTGAATAAAGCAAGAAGTCATTAAAAAGACAGGAAAGGGATGACCAAAATGGATGTCAGAAGAGACTCTGAAACTTGCTCTTGAATGTACAGTAGCTAAAGCAAAAGGAATAAATGATCACATAAAAAAGATGATCAGAAAATTTAAAAGGGCAGCTGGAGAAGACAGTAGTATAATGACATGCGTAAAGACCTGGAGATAGAAAACCAAAAGGGAAGAACATGCACACAATCATTTGTCAAGATGAAAGAACTGAAGAAAAAAGTTCAAGCCTCGAGTTGCAATAGTAAAGGATTCTATGGGCAAAAAGGAAACCCTGGATGCATAGTGGTTAAGTGCTACAGCTGCTAACCTAGAGGTCTGCAGTTCAAATCCACCAGGCGCTGCTTGGAAACTCTACGGGGGCAGTTCTACTCTGTCCTATAGGGTCGCTATGAGTCAAAATCGACTAGATGGCAGTGGGTTTGGTTTTTGGATGGGCAAAAAATTAAACAATGCAGGAAGCATCAAAAGAAGATGCAAGGAATACACAGTCACTGTAACAAAAAGAATTGGTCAATGTTCAACCATTCTTGCAGGTGGCATATGATCAAGAACATGGTGGCACTGAAGGAGAAGTCCAAGCTGCTCTGAGGCATTGGTGAAAACAAAGGCTCCAGGAATTGATGGAATACCAGTTGAGATTTTTCAACAAATGGATGCAATGCTGGAAGCTCTCATTCTTCTATGCCAAGAAAATTGGAAGACGGCTACCTGGCCAATCAACTGGAAGAGATCCATATTTCTGTCCATTACAAAGAAAGGTGATCCAATGGAACAAGGAAATTATTGAATAATATCATTAATATCACATGCAAGTAAAATTATGCTGAAGATAATTAAACAATGGTTGCAGCAGTATATGGACAGGGAACCGCCAGAAATTCAAGCTGGATTCAGAAGAGGACATGGAACCATGGATATCATGGCTGTTGTTAGATGGATCCTGGCTGAAAGCAGAGATTACCAGAAAGATGTTTACCTGTGTTTTGTTGACTAAGCAAAGGCGTTGGACTGTGTGGATCACAAAAAATTGTGGGTAACGTTGCAAAGAATGGGAATGCCAGAACACTTAATTGTGCTCATAAGGAACCTGTACATAGACCAAGAGGCAGACATTTGAACAGAACAAGGGGATACTGAGTGGTTTAAAATCAGGAAAGATGTGCATCAGGGTTGTATCCTTTCACCATACTTACTCAATCTGTCTGCTGAGCAAATAATCCAAGAAGCCGGGCTATATGAAGAAGAATGGTCATCAGGGTTGGAGGAAGACTCATTAACAACCTGTTATGCAAATGACATAACCTTGCTTGACAAAGGTGAAGAGGACTGGAAGAACTTCCTGATGAAGATGAAAGACTACAGCCTTCAGTATGGATTATACCTCAACATATAGAAAACAAAAATCCTCACAACTGGACCACTTAGCAACATCATGAAAAACGGAGAAAAGACTGAAGTTGTCAAGGATTTCATTTGCCTTGGATCCACAATCAACACCCGTAGAAACAGCAGTCAAGAAATCAAACAACTCATTGTATTGGGCAAATCTGCTGTAAAGGAGCTCTTTAAAGTGTTGAAAAGCAAAGATGTTACTTTGAGGATGAAGGTGCTTCTGACTCAAGCCATGGTTTTTGGGTTTTGATTTTCAATCAGCTCATATGCATGCAAAAGCTGGACAATGAATAAGGAAGACCAAGGAAGAATTGATGCCTTTGAATTATGCTGTTGGTGAAGAATATTTAATATATCATGGACTGTCAGAATAATGAACAAATCTGTCTTGGAAGAAGTACAGCCAGAATGCACCTCAGTAGCAAGGATGGTGAGACTTTGTCTCGTGTTCTTTAGACGTGTTATCAGGAGGAACCAGTCTCTGGAGAAGGACATAACGCTTGGTAAAGTAGAGGGCCAGTGAAAAAGAGGAAGACCCTCTATTAGGTGGATTGACACAACAATGAGCTCAAACATAGCGTGAACTGTGAGGATGGTGCAGGATCAGGCAATGTTTCATTCTTCTGTGCATGTGGTCTCTATGAGTTGAACTGACTCAAAGGTATCTAACAACAACAACATAAACAAGTCTCACAACTTTCAATCTAGTAGCATCATAAGTACAGAAAAATAAATACTATGAGCCACAAACATAGGAAAAGATGTTCAACCTTAATAGAAATACAAACAAACCCACTGCCAGCGAGTGGTTTCCGACTCATAGCAACCTTGTAGGACAGAGTAGAACTGCCCCATAGGGTTTCCAAGGCTGTAGGTCTTTTTTTTTTTTAATTTGTATTGTGCTTTAAGTGAAAGCTTACAAATCAAGTCAGTCTCTCATACAAAAATTTATATACACCTTGCTATTTTTATATACTCCTAATTTTTCTCCCCCTAATGAGACAGCATACTCCTTCCCTCCACTCTCTATTTTTGTGTCCATTCGGCCAGATTATGACCCCCTCTGCTTTCTCATCTCCCCTCCAGACAGGAGATGCCAGCATAGTCCCATGTGTCTACTTGGTCCAAGAAGCTCATTCTTCACAAGTATCATTTTCTATCCCACAAAATAAAATAAAATAAAAATATAGTCCAATCCAATCCCTGTCTGAAGAGTTGGCTTTGGGAATGGCTCCTGTCTTGGGCTAACAGAAGGTCTGGGGACCATGACCTCCGGGGTCCTTCTAGACTCAGTCAGACCATCAAGTCTGGTCTTTTTACTAAAAAAAAAAAAAAAAAAAAATTTTTTTTTTTTTTTTTTTTTTGGAATCTGCATCCCACTGCTCTCCTGCTCCCTCAGGAGTTCTCTGTTGTGTTTACTGTCAGGGCAGTCGTAGGTTGTAGCCGGGCACCATCTAGCTCTTCTGGTTTCAGGCCGACGTGGTCTCTGGCTTATGTGGTCCTTTCTGTGTCTTGGGCTCGTTAAGTACCTTGTGTCTTTGGTGTTCTTCATTCTCCTTTGCTCCAGGTGGGTTGAGACCAATTGATGCATCTTAGATGGGCTCTTACTAGCATTTAAGACCCAAGAAGGGTTGTAAATCTTTATGGAAGCAGACCCCACCTTTCTCCCTTAGAGAGGCTGGTGGGTTTCAACTGTCAACATTTTGGTTAGCAGCTGAGTGTTTAGCCACTGTGCCACCAGGGCTCCCTAACAGAAATACAGGAACTACAAATTAAATGCCCACCAGCCTGGAAAACGTAAAGGTTGAGAACCCCAAGTGACCACAACTGAGGAAAATAGGCACACATGCATCCCTGGCTGAAATGTTGTTGGATAAAGCCTTTTCTGAGGACCCTGTAGCTTCAGCAATCTGAACCCTAAAAGCTGACAGCCCGTCCTGCTGAAACACTGCTGCGGTATGAGTACAGGTGCAGCAGAGCACGTGCCCGAAAACAACCCCACCAGGACCTGACTCGGAGCCCTGGAAGCCTCAGAAAATGTGGCATGTGCACCGGAAACTGATCTTCTGTTGTTGTTAGGTGCACAGTTGGCTCTGACTCATATCTTCTGAGGGTCACTAAATCCGGAAGGGAGGGCGGGAGCCACTCTGGGAAGCCAGAGGACTTTGTGTCTCTGTGGCCTCTGAGGTGTGGGTAGGAAGGAAGCTGCCCAGGCTGCTGGGATAACTGCTGTAGTGGTTTACACTCAACAGGTCAGAGCGAAGGCCAGTGAGGGGTTGGCTGAAGAGGGCAGAGTGCACAGGTGGCCCTGGCAGTTTGTTGCCCAGTACACAATAGTCTCAATAAAGGTTTGTTGATTTGAATTCAGCATAAAGAGTTGGTGCAGGAATCAGGGGGGTGCTGGCTCCTAAGGCAATGGTTCCAAGCATTTACTGGCACAGAGCCTTCCCTGCAGCCCCCACTCCGCCTCCAAGGCTCGCACCTGTTGGTAACAGCAGTACCTTCTCCGAGGTCTTAGAGCTTGCCAGGTAGGAGGCAAATTTGCTCCACAAGGATTTCATTCAATCCTCCAGCAGCATTTTGAGGTATATACTATTCTGTCCCCACTGTTCAAAACCAAATCCATTGTCATTGAATTGATTTGGACTCATAGCGACCCTACAGAACAGAGTAGAACTGCCCCATAGGGTTTCCAAGGCTGTAAATTTTAGGGAAGGATCCTTGGTGTTGCAATGGTTAAGCATTTGGCTGCCAATCAAAAGGTTGGTGGTTTGAACCCACTAGCTGCTCCTCAGGAGAAAAGACCTAGCGATCTGCTTCCATAAAGATTTACAGCCAGGAAACCCTATGGGGCAGTTCTACTTTGTCATATACAGGGTCACTATGAGTTGGAAATGACTTGACAGCACACAACAACCTTTAAAGAAGCAGACTGTCACATCTTTCTCCCCTGGAGAGGCTGATGGGTACCAACCACCCACCTATGGGTTAGCAGCTGAGTGCTTAACCATTGTGCCATCAGAGCTCCTTGTCCCCACTATACGAATGAGGAAATGGAGGTTAACTAATTTACTTGTCCAGAGTCATTCAGTGAGATTGGATTTCAGGCACTCTGACCTCAGAGCCCACATTCAATGTCTCAGAGACTACCATGTTATACTGTAAGCGTTGTTTGGGCATTTATCATAGTTATCAATCTGTCATTAAATTGGCACTTACGGAGGTTCTTAGTAGATGGACTGGACGTCCTGTAAGGAGGTTATTTACTTCTGGGTGTGAGTTTTACCTGCAGATTCACTGATTTTAGGAGCAGCAAATCTAGGTTTTCTCCCACAGTCACGGGGCTACTTCTGACCATCCATTCTCTGATGCTGAAGGAGGCCTGATCGTTGGTTAAAGGCTTTTCCACATCTGTTGCGTACATAGGGTTTCTCTCTGGTATGAATTCTCTGGCGCTCAGTAAGGGATGAGCTCTCACTGAAGGCTTTCTCTTATTCTCTACATTGATATGGCTTTTCTCCAGTGTGAATTCTTTCATGCTAAATTAGTGTTGAGCTGTGACTGAAGACTTTTCTACATTTCGAACACTCGCGGTTTCTCTCCAGCGCGAGTTCTCTGGTGATCTCTAAGGTCTGCAGTCTGGCTGAAGGTCCGACCACATTCAGCGCATTCATAGTATGGTTTCTCTGTGGTGTGAGTTTAGATGAGATGAGAACTTTGGGTAAAGGCCTTCCCACATTCATGACACTCGTAAGGCTCCTCACCAGTGCGAATTCTCTGATGTTGAATGAAGGTGGAGCTGTGGCTGAAGGTCTTCCCACAGGTACTGCATTCATAGGACTTCTCTCCTGTGTGAATGCTGTGATGTTCCGTAAGTGTGGCACTTCTGCTGGAAGTCTTTCCACATTCAAGACATTCAAAAGTTTTCCATACAGCACTTGCTTTCTGGACACTAGGAAGTTCTGCATTATCAAAGAGTGATTCTCCTCATTTAGCTCCTGATAGCCATTTCTCTGATATATGGGTTTTATTATCTGGAGTCAAATCTGATTGTTGTTTGAAAGTTTGGCCTCAGTCACCTCACTGATGAGATCCTTCTTCTATTGGAACTCTCTGACTGGAAGCAGAGCTTGAGCTGTGCCCAGATTTATCACACACTAGGCTTTTTTCTCCAGAGAGGCCTATTTTATGAATGACTGTTTCTTCTCTTAAATTCCTCCCTGGAAAACAGATTTTCTTAGCTTCTCATCTTCAAAAATTTCCCTGATGTCTCTCTGAACTGCATGCTTCTCCAAACTCACTCCCAATGAATTGTTTAAATGTTAACTCCTGTGATTCCAAGTCTTCAGTAATTTCCTCTTTGCATTTCAACAATTTGTTCTCAGGTCTTAGCAGCTGAGTCTGATCACAGGTCTGATCCCACAATCTGAGACAAAAGATACACAATATAAATGTCAGTTTCTAGTGGAGGAAGAATAAAAACTGTCAAGGCAGAAAAAATAAAATTCATATGCAATCCATGTCTCTTATTGGCCACAGTCTTAGTATCATGGAGGGAAAGGAAAGCCAAATAGTGAGCACATTGTTCCCAGGAGGGGCAGACGTGACAAGATGATGCAGTTCTGATCCCTGCAACAACCATTCCAAATTTTCTACTTTCCTCAGGTTCCCACCCTCCAATATGGAGCCTCATCTATGTCACAGAAAGAACAGAAGCTATAAGACTGAAGCTCCTTCAACTTCATACCCCAAACCTGCACAACACCTCCCTGCTTTTCAGTTTTTTCTCTGAGGTCATCTCCCATCTGTGTCCAGCATCCCATGCCAATGGGACATGTCCAGACAGCTTGTCTCTTCATTGCTGCTGTCATGGGTTAAATTATGTCCTGCCAAAAAAGTGTGTATATCCATTTAGCTGGGCCATGAGTCCCAGTATTGTGGGATTGTCCAACATTTTATGTGATTTCCCTGTGTGTTATATATCCTATCACTATGATGAAACAAAATGGATCAGCAGCAGTTAAATTGATGAGGTCTATAAAAAAAAAATTTTTTTTTTTTTTGTTTTATAAGATTAGGTAGTGTCTTAAGCCAATCTCTTTTAAGATATAAAAGAGAGAAGCAAGTAGAGAGACATGGGAACCTCATAACCAAGAAAGCAGCACTGGGAGCAGAGCGCGTCCTTTGGACCTGATGTTCCTGCTCTGAGATGTTCCCAGACCAAGGAAAGACTGATGACAAAGACCTTCCTCCAGAGCTGACACAGAGAGAAAGCCTTCGCCTGGAGCTGCTGTCCGGAATTCAGACTTCTAGCCTACTGGACTGTGAGAGAATAAATTTTTCTTTGTTAAAGGCATCTACCTGTGGTATTTCTGTTATAGAAACACTAGATGACTAAGACAGCTGCACTTGCCCCACTTCCACTCGTTGAGTGGACCCAGGTGGTCACCACAAGCAAGCAGACCAAGCTGTCTACTAGCTGGATCCCTTTAACTTCCAGTCCTGGAAGGGGGTTCTTTCTGATCAGCACAGACATTTCCTGCCTTGATGCATCCAACAGCAAACTGTTTGGTTGAAATTAAAAAAGCAAAACAGTCGCTTCTTTTTTTGTAGGTCCTTCCTTCAAATGCAAATCACCTGTTCTTTCAGTAGTTCTGGGTGGTTCTGCCTGTTTTTCCAAATGCAAAATTCCTGCGTGGGGCTCAGGTTTTTCACCTAAACCTCCACTCTATATATGCTGGCTTGAAACAAAAACCCTGTTTCTCCTAGGCAACTCCTTGTTCCCCTTTTAGTATATACAATAAAGTATTGTTTGAAGGCGGAGTTACACACTCTCTGTAATCTATAATACCCAATTGTCTTGGTTACCTAGTGCTGCTGTAACAGAAATACCACAAGCGGATGGCTTTAACAAAGAGAAATTTGTTTTCTCAATCTAGTAGGTTACAGGTCCAAGTTGGGGGTGTCTGCTCCAGGGGAAGGCTTTCTCCCTTTGTCAGCTCTGAAGGAAGATCCTTGTCCTTAATCTTCCCCTGGTCAAGGAGCTTCTCAGGCGCAGGGACCCCAGGTCCAGCTCTGCTCCTGGTGCTGCTTTCTTGGTGGTATGAGGTCCCCCACTCTCCGCTTGCTTCCCTTATCGCTTGAGAGATAAAAGGTATTAGAGACCACACCCAAGGGAAACTCCCGTTACCTTGGATCAGGGAGGTGACCTGAGTAAGGGCGGTGTTACAATCCCACCCTAATCCTCTTAACATAAAATTACAATCACAAAATGGAGGACAACTACACAATACTGGCAATTCAAGGCCTAAACAAGTTGATACACACATTTTTTGGGGGGTACATAATTCAATCCATGACACCAATATTCATTTCTAGCATACATTTAGATCTGCTTTATAACACTAGGTAGAAGAAACATTCAATATCCGTAGTACATTCAATTGAACAGGTGATCCTAAACATATAATCATTTCTAAAACATTCCAGTTTCATCTCCTCTTCTCCACACCTTAGCTACTGTGTAAGGGAATTGAAGAAAACTTTTAGGCACCTGATACGATCTCAAATGGCCAGTTTGAGGATTGGGTGTGATTCTGTTTTCACCCTAGAGGCAGCCACCTTCTGTATTGTTTCTAAGAAAGAAATGATGATGTAACTATACTGTGACCCCTCCCTGTCACATAGCCATGTAATTACTGCACTGTAACCAATCTAAGAAAGAGATGTATACCCTTTTAAGCCAATCACCTTACAGAACTGGGCACCGGAAGCCCTGCCTTAAAACGATTGACTACCAATCATGTAATGCCTTTTGATGACTTAAGCCTGTGATTACCAATCAGGTAATGGCTTTCAATGATCTAAGTTTGTAAATACCAATCAAGTAATGTGTTTCATATTCATTGTTCTCCTATAAAATGCCACCGCTGAGTTGCCATTTTGAATTTCTGGATTTCACGGTGTAGAATTGAGTTTATTCTCAGCTCACACTGTCTTTTTTCTTTTAATAAATCTCTCAGTTTTACTCTAATCAGAGTAAGGACGCTTACTCTGTGACACTGTCTTCCCATTCATATGCATATGGCCTTGAGCCTCTGGCTGGGTGAAACCAGAAAACCCTGGCCCCTTATCAATCATCCTGCTTATCTGGCCTGGCTTTTGCCCCAGGCCACTCCAGTTGGGGCTTTTCTCCCATCAGGTGCAGCATAACCTCCCCTTCAGCCGTTACAAGAAACTACCAAAGCAACCATCCAAGAATCAAAAGTTTCACTTCCCAAGCCCCTTTGTTCTTTTTCTTACAAGGTTCCATGCTTTCAAGAGTCTGGGGCCATTTCAAATACTCTTGCTTCTGATGCCAACTGTAAAAACAGTGCGAGGGTGGTGTCTGACCTCTTTTAACTTCACAAGGGAGAAGGAGAATGAAGATCAATGGCCCAAGGCTGGTTCCTATGAGGCAGAGATCAGGCCTGCCTCCTCTCTACATCTTTTACCAATTCTGACACCAGCCATCCCTCCCATGGCACTCTCTATTGGGTTGGATAATTCATTGCAAGGGCCACAGAGAACTCACAGATGATTATGGAGGTTATTATGGGGGTTATTAGGGAAGTAACAGGTTACAATCCAAGCTCTGGAACACTCAGGATACAGTTCTTCCATGTGGACAACCTCTTTTCAGCTGTGCTTGCAGGCACACCTCTCGGTGGCCCTGGGCCTCTGCCCAAACACACTCAGCTTTCTAGCTCCATGGGCCGAGAAGCCCACCACACTGTCTTCTGCTGCCAGATCTCTACTGCTGGGTCTAGCTGTCTTCAGGGTACATCTCATCTTGCTCACTCTCTCTTGGTCTCTTGGTTCCAGAAGGTTCTCAGTGCAGGGATCCTGGGTCTAAAAGACATGCTGGCCCCTGGCTGTTCTTTCTTGGTGGTGGTGGGATCTTCTCTTTCCCATCTCTGGGGTGGCTCATTTCAAACTCAGCGTGATAGCAAAACTGACCAGTCCCTTTGGTGGGCCACAATTACCCTACCACACAGTGCTGCCCGATCACTTAGGTGGGAGTTACAAGACCATGGCTAGAAAGGCCATACTAAGTAATTCATCACACCGAAGGCTACCATGTGGCTTTTCTAGTCATGGTTCTTTCAAATTTGGAGGATACCTTCCCCCTCCCAATCATCTTACCAGTCCACAACGGCCATTAACAATTAGTCCTTCGATAGGGCAAAGAGTCCAAAGGCTGAGTTTACTCAGGTATCAGCCATTCAGCTGATCTGGCCAGGTTCTCCAAAAGTCCTCTTGTCTTCACCCTTTCTGGCCTCTGACAAAATTCAACTGAGATTATTCCCTTGCTCTGAGTCTCTCTCGAGGTATCAACATAATGTTAGGTTTCCCCCGCTGCATAACCCATGTATTCATTCCTTTACCTTCAACTATTATTTCTCTTTCCTTCTATTCGTCATTTATTTTTACTCCAACGTTTCCACTTTGGGGAGGAACATCAGGTTCAGCTGCTGTGTTAGCCCAGACTGCTGATAGCAAGGCCACTCTAGCAAGTGCTTCCCCCTCAGTCCACTCCCACTCATGTTGAGCAGAGTTACACAGGTACTACAGTAGTGGGCTTTCTCATCCACTAGGCAATATGGCAGTATTCACTGTCAACCCCAATTTTGCCAGATGGGGGGAACGTACAATCCGTCCCATTAGGCCCTTGGGAATTCTGGCATACAGTTCAGGGGTATAGTTACAGTCTCTTGTTTAAGGATCATTCCTGCTTCTGGCACCCGCAGCTGCAACCCTGGTCTTGGAACCGCAGCATCTGGCAGGAAAAAAAGTAATTTTGGGTGATGTGGAGAAGAACCATATGGTAGTATGAGCATCTTCCTCCGCCTCCTCGTCCCCAGATCCCCCAGAGAAGCATAGGAATCTTTCCACTGGTGATTTTCCCTTTGTCTCCTCATGTTGAGTGTGAGCACACACTCATGAAGAGACGTGAGCCGGCCCTTCATGCCTTTATTCCCCCCCCCGCCCCCCGCCCTTTTAGATAACTGCCTGTTGTTCCAATATGGTTCTTCCTTTCTGGGTCAACCCTGAGACTAGTAGTCATAGCTCTGACTCGAGGGATCTGGGCTTGGTTCAGTACTAACATCAGCCTCTACATTCTTTTTCCCTGCCATTGCAGCTATTGCTGATAACAGAAACCAAGGAATTTTATGTTTGGTCCTTTTCTTATCACTCTGTATTTCCATAAGCATCCAATTAGCCAATTCCTCAGGAGTTAGATCCACCCTTCCGAAATCTCAGGAATAGCTTTTGCCTCGGGTAACTGATTGCAACAGACAGCTGCTTCAATCCATGGGTGTTTTTTATCCCATCCAAAAACTAAAGGTTTCTCATGCTCCTGTTTATCTCCCTTTTTCCCAAACCACATATTCCAGTGAGTCTGGGCTGTTGCAGTAAAATCCACTATTCTGACACCAACTAAACAATTTCTTTTATAAGGATCAGCACAAAGCTGGTTCCTATGAGATGGAGGTTAAAGATGTCCCAAATGTCCAGCTTTTCCAAGCTGCTGTACCGTTCCATCATCTCTAACATCAGCTATTCCCTCCCGTCTTCGGGTTCCCTAACTCCCTGCAACTTCTCACAGAACTCACGAATTGTGTAAAGGAAATGGCTCGTGCAGTTGTGGAGGATGAAAAAAAAAGAAACAAAAACCCCACTGCCATCGAGTCAATTCTGACTCATAGTGACCCTACAGGACAGAGTAGAACTGCCCCATAGAGTTTCCAAGGAGCGCCTGGTGGATTTGAACTGCAGATGTTTTAGTTAGCAGCTGCAGCTCTTAACCACTTCGCCACCAGGGTTTCCTATGGAGGATGGCAAGTCCCAAGTTCATAGGTCAGCCACAGGTTCTCCCTGGCCCTCAGCCTCTGCTCAAAGGCACTCAGCTTTCTAGCTCCGTGGGCTGGGAAGCCCAATACGCCATCTCTCCTGGCTTGGTGTTGGTGGGCTCTTCTCTCTGTTTCAGAACTGGCTTTCTTTTAAGGCAACGCTGACCAATCCCTTTGGTGGGCCACAATTATCTTATTTTCACAGCCCTGCCCAATCACCTGGGTGGGATTACAAAACCGTAGCTGGAAAGGCCATACAAAGTAATTAATTCATCACACTGCACCCTCACTGAAGGCACTATCAAGGAGTGCACTGCACTTTGAAGGAAACTCAGCCAGAAGAAAGTAACATTGGCAAGAAAAGGCCACGAGCAAATAAATCGGTAAATATGCAAGCAGATTTAAACAAACACCGGCTGTAAAACAACAAAAAATAATAACGACAATGAAATTGGGGGGTGTTATGGTGCTGGATGTACAGTGTGCTACATTATAATTGCCCCCTCACTGCCTCCCTAGCTGCTGATGGACATAATAGCTGCTGACGGACATACGGTGAAGTATGTGCTGTAGGGGGAGATGATTGACCTCTGAAGAAACCCAGAACTGTATTTTATTGAGATAAAGGAGGAAGGGCTGTTCTCTGGCAGTAGTAAACCTGGAATAGCCTGCACAGGGGCAATAAATGACATCCATTCCCTACAGTGGCCTTCCACTTTTATTACCATCTTTTACCTTTTATTACCCACCTTTTATTGCCCCTTCCCCTACCTATTCTCTGTACATGCTGTTTGGCACATAGACATGTCTGTCCAATTAGTATTTAATCTTTGGGCTCTTAACCCCCTCTCTCTGCCTTCTCTAGGCCATGCCTACCAGGAACGCTTCTAGAAGGGGCACAATCAACCGTGTCCAGTGAAGAGAGTGGTCAGATAAGATGAATGCCAAGGAACTGGTCAGCTTGAATCCAACGGCCAGTCAGGGTAACATGGCCAGATTCCTGCTAGGGAAACCACTAACCTTTCTTTTTGGCTTGTTGATTTTTATTTACAGGTGATTCATTAGCTGAAACCTGGTAAACTCCTCGTTTAGCCCTTTCCCTTCCTCATCTCAGCCCTTTGACAGTCCCTCTGGGTGGATGGTGGGAGACCAACTAGGAGGACCATGGGATGGGGCTCAGCGAGTCATCCAGGCACTCCGGTCCCGATCAAGCTCCCCAGTCCCGCGCTTTCCTTCCTTAGCTTCTCAAACTGGGAGGGGCTGGGCAGCGACACCTGGCGGAGGTGCACCTGCTTGGTCTCCCTCACACCAGCTGGGCGGGCTGGGCTTCTGGGCTTCGGGTTCATGGTCAACCAGCCCAGCCCCATTCTGAATGCAGCGGGGTGTGGGGGAGGGGGGGTCCGACACCTACCACCTGGGGAAGTGGCGGCGGCGACCGCCATCACTGCGCAGATCCCCGCTGCTCCAGGTTTCCCCCAAGCCTTTTTTTTTTTTTGGCTAAACTGTTACTTAGTTGTTTTTTTTTTTTTTTTCAATTGTGCTTTAAGTGAAAGTTTACAAATCAAGTCAGCCTTTCATACACCTAGTTGCTCTCCTCCCAAGAAACAGCGGAGATCCTGGTGGCATAGTGGTTAAGAGCTATGGCTGTTAGCCAAAAGGTCCGCAGTTCCAACCCACCGGGCGCTCCTTGAAAACCAGGTGGGGCAGTTCTACTCTGTCCTATAGGGTCGCTATGCGTAGGAATCTACTAGACGGCAATGCGTTTTTTTAAATGAGACAGCACACTCCTCCTCTCCACCCTGTATTCCCTGTGTATATTTAGCCAGCTCCTGTCTCCCTCTGCCTTCTCATCTCTCCTCCAGGCAGGAGCTGCCCACATAGTCTCATGTGTCTACTTGAGCCAAGAAGCTCACTCCTCACCAGTATAATTTTCTGTCTCATGGTCCAGTCCAGTCCCTCTCTGAAGAGTTGCCTTTGGGAATGGTTCCAGTCTTGGGCTAACAGAAGGTCCGGGGACCATGACCTCCAGGGTCCCTCCAGTCTCAGAAAGATCATTAAGTCTGGTCTTTTTACAAGAATCTGAGGTCTGCATCCCACTGTTCTCCTACTCCATCAGGGATTCTGTGTTGTGTTCCCTGTCAGGGCAGTCATTGGGGGTAGCTAGGCACCATCTAGTTCTTCTGGTCTCAGGCTGATGTAGTCTCTGGTTTACATGGCCCTTTCTGTCTCTCGGGCTCATATTTTCCTTGCGTCTTTGGTGTTTTTCATTCTCCTTTGCTCCAGGTGGGTTGAGACCAATTGATGCATCTTAGATAGCTGCTTGCCAGACACCACTCACCAAAGTGAGATGCAGAATGTTTTCTTAATACATTTTGTTATGCCAATTGACCTAGATGTCCTCTGAAACCATCGTCCCCAGACCCCTGCCCCTGCTACTCTGGCCTTCGAAGTGTTTGGTTGTATTCAAGAAACTGCTTTTGGTTTAGTCCAGTTGTGCTGACCTTTCCTGTATTGTGTATTGTTTTTCCCTCCACCTTGTCTACTGTCTAATTAGTGAACACCCCTCTCCCTCCCTCCCTACCCTGTAACCATCAAAGAATATTTTCTTCTCTGTTTAAACTATTTCTTTAGTTCTTATAATAGTGGTCTCATACAATATTTGTCCTTTTGCAACTGACTAATTTCACTCAGCATAATGCCTTCCAGATTCCTCCATGTTATGAAATGTTTCAGGGATTCATTGTTGTTCTTTATTGTTGCATAGTACTCCACTGTGTGAATACACCATGATTGATTTTTCCGTTCATCTGTGGATGGGCAACTTGGTTGCTTCCATCTTTTTGCTTGTAAACACTGCTGCAGTGAAGATGGGTGTGCATCTATCTGTACATGTGAAGGCTCTTACTTCTTTAGGACATATTCCGAGAAGTGGGATTGCTGGATCGTACGGTAGCTCTATTTCTAGCTTTTTAATGAATTGCCAAATCAATTTCCAGAGTGTTTGCACCATTTTACTTTCCCATCAGCAGTGTATAAGTGTTCCATTCTCTCTACAATCTCTCCAACATTTATTATCTTGTGTTTTTTGGATTAATACCAGCCTTGTTGGAGTGAGGAGGTATCTCATTGTAGTTTTGATTTGCGTTTTTCTAATAGCTAATGACCGCAAGCATTTCCTCATGTATCTGTTGGCTGCCTGAGTGTCTTCTTTAGTGAAGTGCCTGTTCGTATCCTTTGCCCATTTTTTAATTGGGATATTTATCTTTTTGTTGTTGAGTTTTTGCACTATCATGTGGATTTTAGAGATCAGATGCTGATAGAAATTGTCTTAGGTAATTTTTTTCCCCCAGTCTGTAGGTAATCTTTTTATTCTTTTGGTGAAGTCTTTGGATGAACATAGGTGTTTTTTTAGGAGCTCCCAGTTATCTAGTTTCTATTCTGGTGTTCGTGCATTGTTAGGAATGCTTTGTATACTGTTTATGCCATGTATTAGGGCTCCTAGCGTTGTCCCTATTTTTTCTTTTTTATAATTTTTGTTGTGCTGTAAGTGAAAGTTTACAAATCAAGTCAGTCTCTCACACAAAAACCCATATACACCTTGCTACATACTACCAATTACTCTCCCCTTAATGAAACAGCCCGCTCTCTCCCTCCACTCTATCTTTTCCTGTCCATTTCACCAGCATCTAGCCCCCTCTACTCTCTCATCTCCCCTCCAGGCAGGAGATGTCAACATAGTCTCAAGTGTCCACCTGATCCAAGAAGCTCACTCCTCACCAGCATCCCTCTCCAACTCATTGTCCAGTCCAATCCATGTCTGAAGAGTTGGCTTCAGGAATGGTTCCTGTCTTGGGCCAACAGAAGGTCTGGGAGCCGTGACCACCAGTGTCCTTCTAGTCTAAGTCAGACCATTAAGTCTGGTCTTTTTATGAGAATTTGGGGTCCGCATCCCACTGCTCTCTTGCTTCCTCAGGGGTTCTCTGTTGTGTTCCCTGTCAGGGTAGTCATTGGTTGTAGCCGGGCACCATCTAGTTCTTCTGGTCTCAGGCTGACATAGTCTCTGGTTTATGTGGCCCTTTCTGTCTCTTGGGCTCATAATTACCTTGTGTCCTTGGTGTTCTTCATTCTCCTTTGCTGCAGGTGGGTTGAGACCAATTGATGCATCTTAGATGGCTGCTTGCTAGCGTTTAAGACCCCAGAGGCCACCCTTCAAAGTGGGATGCAGAATGTTTTCTTAATAGATTTTATTATGCCAATTGACTTAGATGTCCCCTGAAAGCATGGTCCCCAAACCCTTGCCCCTGCTACACTGGCCTTCGAAGCATTCAGTTTATTCAGGAGACTTCTTTGCTTTTGGTTTAGTCCAATTGTGCTGACCTCCCCTGTATTGTGTGTTGTCTTTCCCTTCACCTAAAGTAGTTTTTATCTACTATCTAATTAGTGCATGCCCCTCCCCACCCTCCCGCCCTCCCCCCTCTCGTAACCACAAAAGAATGTTTTCTTCTCAGTTTAAACTATTTCTCAAATACTTAAAATAGTGGTCTTATACAATATTTGTCCTTTTGCAACTAATTTCACTCAGCATAATGCCTTCCGGGTTCCTCCCTGTTATGAAATGTTTCACTGTTCTTTATCGATGCGTACTATTCCATTGTGTGAATATACCATAATTTATTTATCCATTCATCCACTGATGGGCACCTTGGTTGCTTCCATTTTTTGTTATTGTAAACAGTGCTGCAATAAACATGGGTGTGCATATATCTGTTTGTGTAAAGGCTCTTATTCCTCTAGGATATATTCCGAGGAGTGGGATTGCTAGATCGTATGTTAGTTCTATTTCTAGCTTTTTAAGGAAGCGCCAAATTGATTTTCAAAGTGGTTGTACCATTTGACATTCCCACCAGCAGTGTAGAAGTGTTCCAATCTCTCCACAGCCTCTCCAACATTTATTATTTTGTGTTTTTTTGGATTAATGACAGCCTTGTTGGAGTGAGATGAAATTTCATTGTAGTTTTGATCTGCATTTCTCTAATGGCTAATGATCGTTAGCATTTCCTCATGTATCTGTTAGCTACCCAAATGTCTTCTTTAGTGAAATGTCTATTCATATCTTTGCCCATTTTTTAATTGCATTATTCACCTTTTTGTAGTTGAGTTTTTGCAGTATCACGTAGATTTTAGAGATAGGCACTGATCAGAAATGTCATGGCTAAAAACTTTTTCCCAGTCTGTAGGCAGTCTTTTTACTCTTTGGTGAAATCTTTGGATGAGCATAGGTGTTTGATTTTTAGAAGCTCCCAGGTATCTAGTTTTTCTTCTGCATTCTTTATAATGTTTGGTATACTGTTTATGCTGTATATTAGGGCTTCTAGCGTTGTCCCTATTTTTTCTTCCATGATCTTTATCATTTTAGATTTTATATTTAGGTCTTTGATCCATTTTGAGTTAGTTTTTGTGCATGGAGTGAGGTATGGGTCTTGTTTCATTTTTTTTGCAGATGGATATCCGGTTATGCCACCACCATTTATTAAAAAGACTGTCTTTTTCCCATTTAACTGTTTTGGGGCCTTTGTCAAATATCAGCTGCTCATATGTGGATGGATTTAAGTCTGGATTCTCAATTCTGTTCCATTGCTCCATGTATCTGTTGTTGTAGCAGTACCAGGCTGTTTTGACTACTGTGGCAGTATAATAGGTTCTAAAATCAGGTAAAGTAAGGCCTCCCACTTTGTTCTTTTTCAGTAATGCCTTATTTATTCGGGGCCTCTTTCCCTTCCATATGAAGTCTGTGATTTGTTTCTCCATCTCACTAAAGATTGTCGCTGGGATTTGGATCAGAATTGCATTAAATGTATAGATCGCTTTTGGTAGAGCAGACATTTTTATAATGTTAAGTCTTCCTATCCATGAGCAAGGTATGTTTTTCCACTTATGTAAGCCTCTTTTGGTTTCTTGCAGAAAAATACTGTAGTTTTCTTTGTACAAGTCTTTTACATCTCTGGTAAGATTTATTCCTAAGTATTTTATCTTCTTTGGGGCTACTGTAAATGGCATCGATTTGGTGATTTCCACTTTGATGTTCTTTTTGTTGGTGTAGAGAAATCCAACTGATTTTTTAATGTTTATTTTGTATCCTGATACTCTGCTGAACTCTTCTATTAGTTTCAGTAGTTTTCTTGAGGATTTCTTAGGGTTCTCTGTATATAAGATCATGTCATCTGCAAATAGAGATACTTTTACTTCTTCCTTACCAATCTGGATGCCCTTTATTTCTTTATCTACCTTAATTGCTCTGGCTAGGACCTCCAACACAATGTTGAGTAAGAGCAGTGATAAAGGGCATCCTTGTCTGGTTCCTGATCTCAGTGGGGATGCTTTCAGGCTCTCTCCATTTAGGGTGATGTTAGCTGTTGGCTTTGTATAAATGCCCTTTATTATGTTGAAAGATTTTCCTTCTATTCCTATTTTGCTGAGTTTTTTTTTTTTTTAATCATGAATGGGTGTTGAACTTTGTCAAATGACTTTTCTGCACCAATTGATAAGATCATGTAGTTCTTTTATTTATATGATGGATTACATTGACTGTTTTTCTAATTTTGAACCATCCCTGCATACCTGGTACGAATCCCACTTGGTCATGGTGAATTATTTTTTTGATATGTCGTTGAATTCTATTGGCTAGAATTTTGTTGAGGATTTTTGCATCTACGTTCATGAGGGATACAGGTCTATAATTTTCTTTTCTTGTGGTGTCTTTACCTGGTTTTGGTATCAGGGATATGGTGGCTTCATAGAATGAGTTTGGTAGTATTCCGTCCTTTTCTATGCTCTGAAATACCTTTACTAGTAGTGGTGTTAACTCTTCTCTGAAAGTTTTCTAGAACTCTGCAGTGAAGCCCTCTGAACTGGCTTTTTTGTTGTTGTTGTTGGGAGTTTTTAATTACCTTTTCAATCTCTTCTTTTGTTATGGGTCTATCTAGTTGTTCTACCTCTGTTTGTGTTAGTTTAGGTAGGTAGTGTGTTTCTAGGAATTCATCCATTTCTTCTAGGTTTTCAAATTTGTTAAAAAAAAATTTTTTTTTTTTTTTTTAGAGCACATTTTTTCATAGTAATCTGATATGATTCTTTTAATTTCAGTTGGGTCCGTTGTAATATCGCCCATCTCATTTCTTATTCAGGTTATTTTCTTCCTCTCCTGTTTTTCTTTTGTCACTTTGGCTAGTGGTTTATCAATTTTGTTGATTTTTTCAAAAAACCAGCTTTTGGTCTTGTTGATTCTTTCAATTGTTTTTCTGTTTTCTATTTCCTTTAGTTCACCTCTAGTTTTTTTATTTGTTTTCTTCTGGTGCCTGTGGGTTTCTTTTGTTGCTCTTCCTATTTGTTCAAGTTGTAGGGATTATTGTTTGATTTTGGCCCTTTCTTCTTTTTGGATGTGTGCATTATTTGATATAAATTGGCCTCTAAGCACCGCTTTTGCTGTGTCCCAAAGGTTCTGATACGAAGTGTTTTCATTCTCTTTGGATTCTCTGAATTTCTTTATTCCATCCTTAATGTCTTCTATAACCCAGTCTTTTTTGAGCTGAGTATTGTTCAGTTTCCAAGTGTTTGATTTCTGTTCCCTGCTTTTCCTGTTATTGATTTCCAATTTTATGGCCTTATGGTCAGAGAAGACCCTTTGTAATATTTCAATGTTTTGGATTCTCCTAAGGTTTGCTTTATGACCTAATACGTGGTCTATCCTAGAGAATGTTCCATGTGCACTAGAAAAGAAGTAAACTTGGTTGCTGTTGGGTGGAGTGTTCTGTATATGTCTATGAGGTCAAGTTGGTTGATTGTGGCATTTAGATCGTCCGTGTCTTTATTGAGCTTCTTTCTGGATGTCCTGTCCTTCACTGAAAGTGGTGTGTTGAAGTCTCCTACTATTATTGTGGAGCTGTCTATCTCACTTTTTGATGCTGATAGAGTTTGTTTTATGTATCTTGCAGCCCCATCATTGGGTGTGTAAATATTTAACATGGTTATATCTTCTTGGTGTATTGTCCCTTTAATCATTATATAGTATCCTTCCTCATCCTTTCTGATGGATTTAACTTTAAAGTCTATTTTGTCAGAAATTAATATTGCCACTCCTGCTCTTTTTTGATTGTTGTTTACTTGATATGTTTTTTTCCATTCTTTCAGTTTTAGTTTGTTTGTGTCTCTAAGTCTAAGGTGTATCTCTTGTAGGCAGCATACAGACAGATCTTGTTTTTTAATCCATTCTGTCCCTCTCTGTCTCTTTATTGGTGCATTTAGTCCATTTACATTCAGGATAATTATGGATAGGTATGAATTTAGTGCTATCATTTTGATGTCTTTTTTTGTGTGTTGTTGACAGTTTCTTTTTCCCACTTAATTTTACGTGCTGAGTAGATTATCTTTATATATTGTCCTTTCCTCATATCTGTTGTTGTTGATTTTGTTTCTGCTGAGTCTCTATTTTTTTCTTGTATTTTATTTTCATGAGTAGGATAGTTTGTCTACTTTGTGGTTACCTTATTTAAAAAAAAAACACTTTTCTTTATTATTTACCCCTATTTTTCTAAATTTAAACCTAACTTTTACTTCTTTGTATCGCTGTGTCTTCCTCTCCATATGGAAGGTGTATGATTACATTTCTTAGTCCCTCTTTATTATTCTAATGTTGTCTTCTTTTATATAATAACATTGCTGTTACCCTTTTTTTTTTTTTTTAATAATCTTGCTTTGTTTTTTTGGATTTCCATGTCGGGGTTGACTTCTGGTTGCTCTGCCCAGTGTTCTAGTCTTGGGTTGATACCTGATATTATTGATTTTCTAACCAAAGAACTCCCTTTAGTATTTCTTGTAGTTTTGGTTTGGTTTTTACGAATTCCCTAAACTTGTGTTTATCTGGAAGTGGTCTTAATTTCACCTTCACATTTAAGAGACAGTGTTGCTGGATATATGATTCTTGGCAGGCAATTTTTTTTCCTTCCATTTTTTAAATATGTCATCCCATTGCCTTCTTGCCTGTATGGTTTCTGCCGAGTAGTCTGAGCTTATTCTTATTGGCTCTCCTTTGTAGGTGACTTTTTGTTTATCTCTCGCTGCTCTTATAATTCTCTCTTTATCTTTGGTTTTGGCAAGTTTGATTATAATATGTCCTGGTGACTTTCTTTTAAGATCTACCTTATGTGGAGTTCGATGAGCATCTTGGATAGATATCTTCTCATCTTTCACAATATCAGGGATGTTTTCTGCCAACAAATCTTCAACAATTCTCTCTGTATTTTCTGTTATCCCTCCCCATTCTGGTACTCCAATCGCTCGTAGGTTATTTCTCTTTATAGAGTCCCACATGATTCTTAAGATTTCTTCATTTTTTTAAATTCTTTTATCTGATTTTTCTTCACATGTATTAGTGCCAAGTGATTTATCTTCGAGTTCAGAAATTCTAGCTTCTACTTGCTCAATTCTGCTCCTCTGACTTTCTATTGAGTTGTCTGCTTCTGTAATTTTATTGTTAATCTTCTGAATTTCTGATTGCTGTCTGTCTATGAATTTTTCCAGCTTATTAAACTTTTCATTATGTTCCTGAATAATCTTTCTAATTTCTTCAATTGCTTTATCTGTGTGTTCCTTGGCTTGTTCTGCATATTTCCTCATTTCCTTCCTGATGTCTTGAGGGTTCTGTATATTAAACTTTTGTATTCTTGCTCTGGCAATTCCAGGAAAGCACTTTCATCTAGGATATCCCTGGATTATTTGTTTTGAGAGCCTGTTGAGGTGATCATGGTCTGTTTTTTTTATGTGACTTGATATTGACTGTTGTCTCTGAGCCACCTATAAGTTATTGTATTAGTTTATGCTTGCTTACTGTGTTGTAGCTGCTTGCTTTGTTTTGTTTTGGTATACCCCTATGGGTTGCTTGAGTGAGCTAGGTTGATTATTTTTGCCTTTAGAGCTCTGGTGTCCTGCCACCAGATGGTTAGAGCTGTTATCAGGTATATCAGTCTAGAAGTCCATTCGGTTTTCTTGTATGAATTCAGCTCAGGTTTCAAGGTAGCTGATATCAAGTGTGTGGTACAGGCTCTGTCCTACAGTCTTAGAGGGGCAGGGGTGATTGACGTATATACCGGTATCTGATTGCAGCAGGGGGTCATGCTCTGAACAAGGCAGGGGACTGAGTACCAACCCCCGAGTGTCTCTAGGAAATGAGTCCCTGTTCCCTAGAGTATGCTGGTGTGTGGGTTCTGCAGACGGACCATGGGTACTCAAAGTTTTTGATTGTAAGGACTGGGTGGTACCAGTTATCTTTGGACACCTGTTGTGGGTGGCTGGGCAACCTGAATGGAGCTACCAGTCTTTAGGTCCCTGATGTGGGTACGCAAGGACCTTGTTTAATAGGCAAAGCAATGTCAAACATCAAACACCCACCTCTCCACCGCACAGCTGAAACAGTTGGAGTCTGCCAACAAGGGCCTATTCTCCCAAAATAGGCCTACACAGGTCCATGCAGAAGGGAAAGGTGCTGAAAGTCCACGGACGGTTTATGCCTGGGCAGGAGCTGCTTCTGTCCTGAGCTCTCCCGGTTAGTGGAGCTAGCAAATTACCTTTTCCCTCAATTGCAAATTTTTTCCTTCCCCCAAGGCTGGGAGGATGGCTCTAGGTGCTAAACAGTGCCTATCTCAGGCCCAGGGAATTGAGCCGCTGAAGCTGGCTTGGGGTTGTGGGGCTCATTAAAATACACGCAAGTACTTAGCTTTTGCTGCCAGCGCTGTTCTTCTCTGGTTCTGGAGGTGTGAGTAGGCTGTGTGGCTGGCTGTTGTGCCTGAGGGCTCCCCGCGATTCAGGTTCGGTAACTCCTCTCTGCTTCTGAAAGGTCTCTTCCTCCCCCTGCCCCTCAATTCGTTTTCTAAGCTGCCTTTGAATCTCAGGACTCCCAGCTGTCACAAATGTATTTGTCTCACTTGTTTTTTTCAGGTCTCTGTTGTAAAGAGGGCTCGCTGGAAGCGTCTGTCTATTCCGCCATCTTGGCTCTGCCTCTCCGCCTGTTCATATATATATATATATATATATATATTTTTAATTGGGTTATTTGTCTTTTTGGAGTTCAGTTTTTGCAGCATCGTGTAAATTTTAGAGATCAGGCGCTGATCGGAAATGTCATAGCTAAAAACTTTTTCATAGTCTGGAGGTGATCTTTTCACTCTTTTGGTGAAGTCTTTGGATGAGCATAGGTGTTTGATTTTTAGGATCTCCCAGTTATCTAGTTTCTCTTCTGCATTGTTAGGAATGTTTTGTATACCGTTTATGTCATGTATTAGGGCTCCTAGCATTGTCTCTATTTTTTCTTTCATGATGTTTATCCTTTTAGATTTAGGTATTCTATCCATTTTGAGTTAGTTTTGTGCATGGTGTGAGGTATGGGTCTTGTTTCATTTTTGGCAGATGGATATCCAGTTATGCCAGCACCATTTGTTATAGAGACTGTCTTTTCCCCACTTAACTGACTTTGGGCTTTTGTCAAATATCAGCTGCTCATATGTGGATGGATTTATGCCTGGATTCTCAATTCTGTTCCATTGGTCTATGTCATGGATTGAATTATGCCCCCCCCCCCCCCAAAATGTGTGTATCAACTTGGTTAGGCCATGTGTGGTTGTCCTCCATTCTGTGACTGCAATTTTATGTTGAGAGGATCAGGGTAGGATTGTAACACCATCCTTACTCAGGTCACCTCCCTGATCCAAGGTGAACGGAATTTCCCTGGGGTGTGGCCTGTACTACCTTTTATCTCTCAAGAGATAAATGGAAAAAGAAGCAAGCAGAGAGTTGGGGACCTCATACCACCAAGAAAGTAGCATCAGGAGCAGAGTGCATCCTTTGGACCCGGTGTTCCTGCACCTGAGAAGCTCCTCGACCACAGAAGGATTGAGGACAAGGACCTTCTTCCAGAACTGACAGAGAGAGAAAGCCTTCCCCTGGAGCTGATGTCCTGAATTTGGACTTGTAACCTACTAGGCTGTGAGAAAATAAATTTCTCTTTGTTAAAGCCTTCTACTTGTGGTATTTCTGTTATGACAGCACTAGATGACTAAGACAGTCTATGTATCTGTTGTACCAGTACCAGGCTGTTTTGACTACTGTGGCTGTATAATAGGTTTTAAAATCAGGTAGTGTGAGGCCTTCCACTTTGTTCTTCTTTTTCAATAATGCTTTTCTTATCCGGGGCCTCTTTCCCTTCCATATAAAGTTGGTGATTTGTTTCCCCATCTCATTAAAAAAGACATTGGAATTTGGATCGGAATTGCTTTGTATCTATAGATCATTTTGGGTAGAATAAACATTTTTACAATGTTGAGTTTTCCTATCCCTGAGCAAGGTATGTTTTTCCAGTTATGTAGGTCTCTTTTGGTTTCTTGCAGTAGTGTCTTGTAGTTTTCTTTGTATAGGTCTTTTGCATCTCTGGTTAGATTTATTTCTGAGTATTTTATCTTCTTGGGGGCTATCATAAATGGTATTGATTTTGTGATTTCAACAAATGGATGCAGCACTGGAAGTACTCACTTGTCTATACCAAGAGATCTGGAAGACACCTACCTGACCAACTGACTGGAAGAGATCCATATTTATGCCTTTTCCAAGGAAAGTGATTCAAATCAATGTGTAAATTACTGAACAATATCATTAATATCACAGGCAAGTAAAATTTTGCTGAAAATCATTCAAAAGCAGCTGCAGCAGTGTATTAACAGGGAAGTGCCAGAAATTCAAGCCAGACTCAAAAGAAGATGTGGAACCAGGATACTAATGCTGATGTCAGATGGATCCTGGCTGAAAGCAGGGAATACCAGAAAGCGGTTTCCCTATGTTTTATTGACTATGCTAAGGCATTTGACCGTATGGATCATAAGAAATTATGGATAACATTGCAAAAAATGGGAATTCCAGAACAGTTAATAAAAAAAATTTTTTTTTTTTTTTTTAATAGTGCTCATGAGGAATCTGTACATAAATCAAGAGGCAGTCATTGGAACAGAACAAGGGGATACTGCGTGGTATAAAGTCAGGAAAGGTGTGCTTCAGTGTGCTGAGCAAATATTCCAAGAAGCTGGACTATATGAAGAAGAATGGGGCATCAGGACTGGAGGAAGACTCATTAACAACCTGTGATATGCAGATGACACATCCCTTGGTTCCTGGAAGTAAAGAAGTCTTGAAGAACTTACTGATGAATAGCAAAGACCAGAGCCCTCAGTTTGGATTACACCTTAACATAAGGAAAGCAACAATCCTCACAAGTGGACCAATAAGCAACATCATGATAAATGGAGAAAAGATTGATGTTGCTAAGGGTTTAATTTTACTTGGATCCACAATCAACAACCATGAAAGCAGCAGTCAAGAAATCAAACAAAGCATTGTGAGTCCCTTGTGAGGTGGGGCCAAGATGGCAGAATAGCCAGATGCTTCCGGCGATCCCTTTTAGAACAAAGACCCGAAAAAACAAGTGAAACGATTTTATTTATGACAAGCTAGGAGCACTGAACACCAAAGGCAAAGTTAGAAAACAGACTGAGCAGCAGGGGGAGGGAGAGACAGTTCAGAAGCAAAGAGGAGTTGCTGGACCTGAATCGCTGGGATCCCTCAGGTACCATTCCCGGGAGTGGCTGCAGCGGGCTGGTAGTAGCGTTCGGCCGCAGTTTACTCAGGGAGAAGAGGCCAGCTGCACAGCCTACTCATACCTCCGGAACCAGAGAAGAATAGTGCTCTCACGAAAAGCTAAGTACTTGCATATATTTTACCGTACCCTCCGCCCCCAAGCTGGGTTCAGAGGCTATTGATTTCCCTGGGCCTGAGATAGGCCTTTTTGAGGACCTGGAGCCATTCTCCTGACCTTGGAGAAGGAATAAATTCACAATTGAGGGGAAAGATAATTTGCCAGCTCCACTAACCTGGGGACCTCTGGACAAAAGCAGCTCCTGTTCAGGCATAAACAGTCCATGGACTTTGAAAAACATTCCCGCCCCCCCCCCCCCCCCCCCGCATGGACCTGTGTGGGCCTATTTCATGACAACAGGCCTTTGTTGGCAAACTGCAACTGTTTCAGCTGTGAGGTAGAGGGCTGGGTGTTTGATGATTGACACCACTTTGCCCACTAAACAGTGTCCTTACCTACCCACACCAGGGGCCTAACGACTGGTGGCTCCACTCAGGTCACCCAGCCACCCGCAACAGGGGTCCAAGGATAACTGGTCTCCCAGTCCTTACAACCGAAAGTATTGGGTGCCCATGGCCCGTCTGCAGAACCCACCCACCTGTACGCTCTAGGGAAGAGGGACGCGCTTTCCTCAGAGTCACTTGGGAGATGATTCTCAGCCCCCTGCCTTGTTCAGAGTGTGACTCCCTGCTGCAATCAGATACTGGAACCTACATTAATCACTCCTGCCCCTCTAAGACTGTAGGACACAGCCTGTACCACACACTTGATGACCAGCTACCTGGACACCTGAGCTGAATCCATACAAGAAAAGTGAATGGACTCCTAGGCTGATATACCCAATAAAAGCTCTAGCCATCTGGTGACAGGACATCAGAGCTTCAAAGGTGAAAATAATCAAGCTAGCTCACTCAAGCAACCTATTTGGGCATATCAAAACAAAACAAAGCAAGAAGCTAGGATACAATAAATGAACATAAAATAAACTAACACAATAACTTATAGATGGCTCTGAGACAACAGTCAATATCAAATCACATAAAGAAACAGATCATGATCGCTTCAACAAGCTCTCAAGACAAATGATGCAATGCATTGGGCAAAGGTGCTGCAAAGGACCTGTTTAAAGTGTTAAAAAGCAAAGATGTCTCCTTGAAGACTAAAGTGTGTCTGACCCAAACCATGTTGTTTTCAATCACCTCTTACGCATGTGAAAGCTGGACAATGAATAAGAAAGACCGGAGAAGAATAGGTGCCTTTGAATTATGGTATTGGCAAAGAATACTGAATATACCATCGAATATACCAAAGAAGGAACAAATCTGTCTTGGAAGCAGTACAGCCAGGATGCTCCTTAGAAGCAAGGATAGTGAGACTTTGTCTCACATACTTTGGACATGTTACCAGAAGGAATCAATCCCTGGAGAAGGCCATCATGTTTGGTAAAGTAGAGGGTCAGGGAAAAAGAGGAAGACCCTTGATGAAATGGATTGATACTGTGACTGCAACAGTGGGCTCAAGCGTAACGAGTGTGGGTATGGTACAGGACCAGGCAGTGTTTCGTTCTCTTGTACATACGGTCTTTTTGAGTTAGAACTGACTCTATGGCACCTAACAAAAACAACCGCAACAAAAGAGTCAGTGTACCGTATAAGCGAAATGAACAAGGCCTTTGCAGTTATGGGCAAGGAGACAGACCTCAGAGGGTTGTAGTCATCTATAAAAGTGTCATTAAGTTTTATCATCTCTACATTTATTTGAGGTTAAAGAACACATGCCTTGCTGTTGCTTTCATTTCCTCACTGTGCACTCAGTCCTCAACATATGAATTAAATGTTACCTCACTTCTCTCTTCATGATCACCGGGACCTGTCAAAGTTCAGAGCTTCTCTCAGTCTTTGTAAAAATCGATGGCGATGATGACAAATTATTTAACTTTTAATAAAGGACTCATTTAATTTTTCCAGTATAATTGAAACTGATCTGGAAATATTTACATATTACCTGATAAAAGAAGCTGTATTAATAACATCATCTAATTTTATTCCTGATAATTTTCAAGTAAGTTGCTCACATCCTAGAATACTTAGTATTTCCTATAAACAAGGACTTTCTTTTAATGATAGTCATCAAAATCAGGACGTTAGTGTTGATACATGACAGTAACTTAATCCTCAGGTCACTTAAGTTGTCCTTATAAAGTTTTTTTAACCAAAAGTATCTAGTTCCGAATCACATATTGCATTTAGTTGTTTTGTCTTTTTAGTTTCCTTCAGGCTGGAACAGTTCCTCAGACTTTCCTGAATTTTCATGAGTTTGACACTTTTGGTGATTACTGGGTTATGTGGCTTTTAAAAAGATTGACATACATCTCAAAGGGGCAGAGAAAGAATCCACAATTACAAGTATTCTAAAGGAAAGGTTCTAAGAAAAGAGAGGGGGAGTTTCCCTTGGGGCACCAGAGAAAATTCCATTTAAAACATTTTTTTTTATTGTGCTTTAAGTGAAAGTTTATAAATCAAGTCGGACTCTCATACAGAAATTTATAAACACCTTGCTATATACTCCTAATTGCTCTCCACCTAATGAGACAGCACACTCCTTCCCTCCTCTATTTGTTTTTGGGTCCATTCCGCCAGCTTCTGACTGTCTCTACCCTCTCACCACCCCTTCAGACAGGAGACGCCAGTATAGTCTCATGTGTCTTCACCAGTACCCTTGTCTATCCCACAGTCTAGTACAATCCGTCTGAAGAGTTAGCTTTAGGAATGGTTCCTATTTTCGGCTAACAGAAGGTCTGGGGACCATGACTTCCGGGGTCATTCTAGTCTCAGTCAGACCAGTAAGTCTGGTCTTTTTAGGAGAGAAAATTCAAATTATTTATTTATTTTTTTATTTGTATTTACCTTTACAGTCATCAACACTGCTCACTCTCTAAAATCTCAACGTTCCAACTGTCTAGCTGAAGACAGGCTGCCGCCTCCCTCCCACTCTTCTGTCCTTCCTCCTCCAATTTCTCCTTTGACTTGTCTCTTAATCTTCCCACACTCTTTTGGTCCATGTTCCTTACCTGCCTGAGTCCCACCTGACCCCTGACTCACGCTCCCTCGCAGCTCCCCTCCACGTGCTGCCTGCTCTCCTGCAGGTCCGCGTTCTGCACGCCTCTGCTGTTAGAGGACAGAGGGGTGGGGGGGGGGCCGAGCGCCAGGAGAGCGACTCGACGGTGGGGCCCTCTCAGGCACCAGGCCCCTGCTCCACCCAGGACAGTTATTCAGCCTCTTTGGGCCTCGGGTTCCTCATTTATAAATAGGGATAATGACAGGACCCCCCTCGCCGGGTGCTGTAAGGACTAAATGATTGAAGCATTTAGATCTGTGATGGGAACACAGGGAGCGTGAACTAAGTTCTTAGCTTAATATCATTTGCAGCTGCAGAAAATGGAGCCGTGGGCCCGAGAAAACAAAGCGACCCTTTGCCGTCAAGTCGACTCCGACTCAGAGAGAGGGGTGAGATGTCCTCGGGCAGGAAGGGCGCGGTCGACGGCCCTAGAGAGGGTCAGCCTCCAGGAGGAGGAGGGGTCGCGGGGCCGCTCGGGGCTGAGGTCCCGTCCTCCCTCTGCCCGCCCCCACACAAAGCCCCAGCGGAACGTCTGGTGCCCTCCCCCGCCAGCTGTCCGGAGCGCTAACACCAACACTCCGAAATAGAACCGGGCCACCGATACAGTCTTCCGTGACGCCCAGAGCGACTCCACAGACCCCTGGGATTCATGTGGGCTGTGAGCCGGGGAGCGGGGCGGAAGCTCAAGGCGGCATTTCCGGTCCGGGGGCCGCGCTGTCTCTACGTCTCCAGGCTGTGACCCGCGCCTCTTTCCTTCCTGTGGCCGAGCTGGGTGAGTCCTGGGCCGGGGCGGTTGGCGCAGAGGTGTCGGAGTGGCTCTGGGGCGGGCAGACCGGATCCAGGCTCAGAGGGGCCTAAGGACACGCCCCGCGGCCTCCCTGAGCCGGGCAAGACGCGCCCAGGGCGGCTGGGAAGCGTCGAGCGCCCACTGCGGGGAGGGCTGGGCGGGCGGAGAGCCGGGCGGCCGGGTGAATAAAGACGACCTGGCTGGAGAGGGGGCACTGGGGCGTGGTCGAATCTGTGATGAACCGAGTTGTGCTTTCCTCAGAGGAGAGAAAAGTACTTCCCATTCAGCAGAAATAGAAGATAAATTTGTGAGAAGACGCGGCGAAGAGGCCTCGGAGGCTGGGGGAAAGGCAGGAGATCACACATCCCAGCGCTAGAGCAAGACCTGCATTCATTCAGTAGGCGCTCAGTAAACATTCACCTAATAGTTAAGATTTAGTTAACGTTTTCTGTTTGTGGTTTGAAGGACTGTGTAAGCCCTTTTTACATATTCTCTTATATAGTTCCCAAAAATATCTACTGAAAGAAAGGGGTGATGTTATTCTGTTGTGGTTTGTGGAGAAACTCAAGTCACCTGCTTGAGGCTCCTGCCTTGGGTGGTGTATCCCAGATTGGAACTTGGTCCTGATGGGGTCCAGAGCCTGTGCTCCTAGTAGCAGTGTCACATGCCTCCCAGATGAGTCTGGAAGTGAAGGCAGGTGCATTAGGAAGGACCACTTTTGATACACAAAAGGGATGAGCAGCAGGGGTCAGTTGAAGGCAAGTGGTGGCTGGAGACATGAAGGGTGCCTTTGACCCAGGTGTGCCTCAGCTGGAGATGACATGAAGACCCAGGAAAAATGAGTTGGGTGGGCTATGCATCAATAAGCTGCTAGTCAGAGAAAACTCACCCAACGGTTGCTTGAATAGTGAAGATGGGACAGACAGGATTTGTTCAGGGTTTGTTTTGGGATGTCACGGGCCTACAGTGTGTCTCTGAGGTTCTCCTGTCTTTCCATTGTGGTTACTCCAGACTCCTTGTTTCTTTCTTATTATCAGGAGGCAAAATCCTTTCTAGAAGCCTTCCTGGCAAGCTTCCGTTAATGTCTTATTGGCCAGAACTGGGACTTGTGGTTACCTCTAGAGCCAGAGGAGTGGGCACATTTCTATTTGAGTTAAGGGGTCTGTTTGCATGGAGAGGCTGTGGGGGGAAGGGACCAGCTGTCTGCAGAGGTCAGTTCCTGGGAGTGACACCTCATGAGTGTCACCTGTCAGTGCTAAAATAAAACCAGATCCATGGTTTTAAATGTCACCTGTATACTGACAACTGCCAATGTATATCTAGCCAACCTCAACCTCTCTCTTGAATTTTGGGCCTGTGTAGCTGAATGTCTCGATTCTCCATTTGTAAGTTTAATAGAAATCTTAAACATAACATGTACAAAACAACTTTTTATTTTTCCCTCTCAGATACACTCGTGCAGTCTTACCCTTCTGAAAAAAAAAAAAAATTTCATTGTTTCAGTTGCTCAGGCCAAAAATCCTGGTGTCTCATCCCATACATCAGCAAAACCTAGTGACCATCCCTTCAAAATACATCCAGATTCTGACCTCATCACCTCTGCTGCCAGCACTCTGATCTAAGACACTATCATCTCTGGCTGGATTTTTGCTAGAGCTTCCAGCTGCTTTCTTCCTTCCACCCACACCTCTCAAGTCTGTTCTTGAAGCGGCAGCCAGAGGGGCCACATGTGTCAGGTCATATCACTCTGCTCAGACCTTCCAAGCACTTCCTGTCTCATTCAGAGTAAAAGCCAGTGTTGTTCAACAACCTACAAGACACTTTGCCCTCCTCTCTATCGCCCTTCCCTACTCTGCTTCAGCCCCTCTGGTCCCTGTGCCTTTCCTGTAATACACCAAGTAGCTTGCATCTCAGGACCTTTGCACCTGAGCCTCCTCCTGCCTGGGACATTCTTCTACTGGTGTCCTTATGAAGCCTGCCTTCACTCCATCTAGTTCTCTACTTTGATGTGGTTTTATCAGAGGTGCATTCCCTGACTTTTCTGTATAAAATATCTCCTATGTACCTATTGTTGGAAACCCTGGTGGCATAGTGGTTAAGCGCTACGGCTGTGAACTAAGAGGTCGGCAGTTCAAATCCGCCAGGCGCTCCTTGGAAACTCTATGGGGCAGTTCTACTCTATTCTATAGGGTTGTTATGAGTCATAATTGACTTGACGGCAGTGAGCTTGGAGCTTGACTTATTGTTACTTCTTGCGCTGCTTCATTCTTTCTAGCCATTGTCATCACCCGGCGTAGGCATGTCTGTCCATCTCTGCATTCATTTCTGGACTGCAGGAGTTTGTCTGCTTGTCTTCAGTTTTGTACCCATTGCCTTAATCCTCATGGATGGCCTGAATTATACTGCCTTTTGTCTCCCCTGGCCAGTGCATTCTGGGGAACCTGGTTTTTTTTTGTGGTGGCTGGCCTTGTGGTGTTAGCATAGGGAGGCCTGCTTCTAGGGGCAGGGAAGGAGTGCAGCCTCAGAGGCAACTAGGGTGCCTAGCATACCTGCCCTTCCTGGGGTTTTTGGCAGCCAAATTCTGGGTCCAGGCCCAGAAGTGTTAGGGGAGGAAGTCAGTCAGGCATCATCACACTCTTCTCTCCAGCTCTGCTGCCTCCTTGGGACAAGCTCAAGAGACCCAGTGATGGCCGTTAAGCAGCTCTTTCCTGTTGGGCCACAGGTGAGTTGTCCCCTTGGAGACCCCGGCATTGCTTCAGCCTTTGTGTGGCCTCCACCCTTCTTTAGCTGGTCCTAGTGGAGTTTAAGTTCCTGAAATGTTCTCCCCACTGTGTTTCCCCAGTCCCTAAACTGGGTGCAGTAGAAGGCAGGGTCAGGGATGTCAAAGATGGCTCAGCGTGGTGTCTGCCTTGAAGAACCCACTGTAGAGGGGATGATAAAACTTGGTACATGTACTCAGAGGGATTTTGCCCATCCCGAGCCTAGTGCCGCCTCCTTTACTTTAAGGACCCCACCCTGGGCCTGACCCCAGGGTTGCAGCAACATCTTGTCATTCCAGGTTGCATTGACCTTTGAGGATGTGGCTGTGCTTCTCTCCGAGGAAGAGTGGGACTGCCTTGGTCCTGTTCAGAGGGACCTCTACAGGGAAGTGATGCTGGAGACCTATGGGAACCTAGTCTCACTGGGTAAGGCCCCTTCCCAGGACTCAGCTCCGTGAACAGCTTGGGGACCAAAGGCTCGTCAGGGGCTGGAGATTCAGAGGCTCCGCATCCCCTAGGTCCAGAGATAGGTGAGATGCTTACCCTGGTTCAAGGCAGGCCTGATCTGTGCAGGGTGAGACCAGGAGCCTCCCTTTTTTCCTTACAGGAAGTATGGAAGGCGAATATTACTCATTGAACACCTAGTATATTTGTATCTCCTGAGTTAGTCTTTGTGCATCTTCAAGGTAGGTGGAGGGTACATAGTTCATAGATGAACACGAGGCTAACAAACAGCATCACTTCCTCATGTTCACATAGGTCGTTGGTGGAAAACTTGGGATTTGACTATTCAGGCTCAGAGCCCTGTGTCCCTTATGCTGGAATGTGCTACTTCCTTTAGCCGTTCTGCCTGAGTCGTGGACCCCTCTGTTGGGCATTAATGTCACCTCTAGCATGAGTCTTTTACCATGATGTGTTCAGATCCCAAATTCTGTGTCTTAGCCAAGCCCCCTAGAAGAGCTGAATCTTGAGCCTTCTTCAGCTGGCGCAGAGGCCTAAGTCTGTCTCCAACGTTTGGAGACCAGGTGTCTGAGGAGGTCATGACCAGCACAGAGATGCTGACTATAGGGGCAGGTTCTACCTGGACCCAGGACGAGTCATCAAGTCTCACTTCCTTTGTCTGGGGCAGGATGTCAAGGCTCCAAACCTGATGTCATCTCTCGGCTGGAGCATGGAGAAGAGCCCTGGGCCCCACACTTCCTGAGAACTGAGGGGTGCGGGATCTGGAGGCACAGGAGTGATGGTGAGTCTACGGGAACACCTTGCCTCTCCTTCATCTGTTGGCAGGTGCTGCAGGCTTCACCAGGCCGTTCTCTATGAGCTCCAGATCAGATCTCTGGTCACTTCCAGCACGCTGCTTCCCTTCTTCTCCATCTCTGTCTTTCCTCTCCTTTTTTCTCGTTGTTAGTGGCCCTGTTCTATGTCTGTAAGTGGATTCATGTTTTCCTTACCCTAGAAAACCTTCTTTTAGCCCCAGAAATGAACTCAAGTGTTTTTCGTGGAAGCTAGCAACCTGCCCTGGCTGCCTTCCAGACCCTCACTTTATCCTAGTCACTCCTTTTCAGTCCTTGCCGGTCAGGTTGGGGACACCAGGAGAGACTACCCAGAGGGTTACCCCTCTTGCTGTGTTGCTTCTGCTTGCCATCATTCACTCTACAGCACTCATCTCAGGCTGATTCTGGACCTTGGGGAAGAAGATGAGTTAGACAGTTTCTTCCTGTTTCTAGAAAGTACTATTAGTGTAGGGAGGGATTTGAACAGGTAAATAGTAAGTGGAGCAGAGTCTTTTGCTCTGCACAGCCATGGCAGCTAACATCTACTGGGTACGTTTGTCCTCAGTGTGTGCCTGGCACTGTGCTGGTGCAGTGAACTTATGCGGCTCTCCAGTAACCCTGTGTAGTTGGAACTCAGGAGACTGAGGCACAGACAGGTGAAATCACTGGCCCAAGCTCGTATGGCTGGCCAGGGATAGAGCTGGGTTGGGTCCCTGGCAGATTGGCTCCAAGTTTCTTATGTACGTATTTTTCCATGATGGCTTTATTGAAGTATAATTGGCATTCAAATAAGATGCACATATTTAAAGTGTATAGTTTGATATATTTTGGCATATGTATAAACGTGTGAAACTATTGCTATAATCAAGACAGTGAGGATATCTGTAAAAATGGTGTGGTGGGGGTGTCCGACCTCCTCTAACTTTGTTAGGGGGAGAGAGAATCACCGTCAGCTTCAACAGGCCAAGGCTGATTGCTATGAAGCAGAAGTCAGACATGCCTCCTCTCTCTAACATTTTTACTAATTCTGATACCAGCCATTCCTCTCATGGTACTCTTTACTTTATTGGGTTTGACAATTCATTGCAGTGGTCACACAGAACTCGTAGACCATACTCACAGTTATGGAGTTTATTAGAGAGGCAACAGGTTACAATTCAGGAGACAGTTTTTCGATCAGGACAGTCTCTTCTCATTTGTGCCTGCAGGCAGTCCCTCTTTGTCCCTCAGCCCCTTGGCCTGGCCTCTGCCCTGCTTGGGCAAGTGTTACAAAGCTCTTTACCTCTCCCAATAAGTGCCCAGAGGCACCCCGCTCTGCTAGTAAGCTTTGGTCTGAAGGCACTCAGCTGTCTAGCTCCATGGGTCAGCAAGCCTAGCTCTACTAAGTGCTCGAAGGCACCCCAATCTGCCGGCAAGCCTCCTGCCTGAACACACTCAGTTTCCCCGTTCTGTGAGCCGGGAAGCCCACCACACCACCTCCTGCCAGTTTCCTGGTTCTGCTGCCTGTGCTGCTGCTGTTTCCCTACTTCTGCTTCTTGTCTCCAGGGTTACAGGTTTCTCTCTCTATCTCCTGGGTCTGGGAGGTTTTTAGCACAGGGATCTGGGGTCCAAAGGATGTGCTACACTCCTAGGTCTTCTTTCTTGGTAATGAAGTACCCCGCCCCGCCCTTTCCGCCTCTGTGATGGCTCATGTTAATTCCAGTGGGATGGCAAAACTGACCAATCCCTTTGTAAGGGTTCCATGTACCTTATTTGTGTGGTCCCAGCCCCACAAGGGTACTATGCACGTTATTTGCATTATTCGTAAGCTATCCAGTCCCCTTGGTGGGCCACAAACACCTCGTTTGCATAGTCTTACCCAGTCATTTGGTGTGAGTTACAAGACCAGTCAGGAAAGGTGTGTGTCAGGGCTGTATCCTTTCACTACACTTATTCAATCTGTATGCTGAGCAGATAATATGAGAAGCTGGACTGTCTGAAGGGTTGGAGGAAGATTCATTAACAACCTGCGTTATGCAGATGATGCAGCCTTGCTTGCTGAAAGAGAAGAGGACTTAAAGCACTTACTGATGAAAATTAAAGACTACAGCCTTCAGTATGGATTACACCTCAGCAGAAAGAAAACAACGATCCCCCTAACTCTACCGCTGAGCCACATCATGATAAATGGAGAAAAGATTGACATCGTCAAGGATTTCATTTTACTTGAATCCACAATCAACAGCCATGGAAGCAGCAGTTAAGAAATCAAACGGCGCATTGCATTGGGCAAATCTGCTGCAATAGATCTCTCTATAGAATTAAAAAGCAAAGATGTCACTTTGAGGGCTAATGTGTGCCTGACCCAAGCCATAGTATTTTCAGTTGCCTCATATGCATGCAAAAGTCGGACGTTGAATAAAGAAAGACTGAAGAATAGTTGATGCCTTCAAATTACGGTGTTGGCGAAGAGCCTGCCAGAAGAATGAACGCATCTGTCTTGGAAGAAGTACAGCTTCTAAGGATGCTCCTTAGAAGCAAGGATGTTGAGACTTTGTTTCATGTATTTTGGATGTGTTATCAGGAGGAACCAGTGTCTGGAGAAGGACATCATGCTTGGTAAAGCAGAGGTTCAGTGAAAAAGAGGAAGACCCTCAGTGAGATGGATTGACACAGTGGCTGCAGCAGTGGGCTCAAACATAGCAACGACTGTGAGGATGGTTTGGGATCAGGCAATGTTTCATTCTGTTGTACGGAACCAATTTGAAGAAACATAACAACACAAGATCATGGCGAGAAAGGCCATATAAAAGCAATCCATTACACAGAGAGAGAGTGGAGGGAAGAACTGTGCTATCTTGTTAGAGGGAGAGCAATTAGGAGTGTATAGCAAGGTGTATGTAAATTTTTGTGTGAGAGACTGACCTGATTTGTAAACTTTCAAAGCACAATAAAAATAAAAAAAAAAGCAATCCATTGCACCACAATATCCCTCATCCCCAAAGTTTTCTCATATTCCTTTTGATCCCTCTCTCTCACCCAAGCAAGTACTAATCTGCCTTCTCTCAGTATTGACTGAATTTATAGAATTTATATAAATGGGATCATATTGTATATACTCTTTTTGGTTTGGCGTCTTTTACTTGACGTTTTGTACATCATACATGTTCTTTTATCAATAATTCATTTTTTGTTTCTGAGTAGTATTCCATTGTATGAATATACCACAGTTGGTTCATTTTTCTGTTAATAAACGTTCTGTTTATTACATTTGGATTATTTTCAGTTTTTGTATAATACAGATAAGCCGCTATGAACATTTGTGTACAGGTTTTTGTACGATGATACATTTCCTTTTCTCTTGGGTAAATACCTGGGACTGGAGTGACAGGATCACATTGTAGGTGTATGTTTTACTTTTTAAGAAATTGCCAAATAGTTTTCAAAGTGGTTGCACCGTTTTAGGAGCCCTGGTGGCACAGTGGTTAAGACCTATGGCTGCTAACCAAAAGGTTGGCAGGTCCTTGGGAACCATGTGGGGCAGTTCTACTCTGACTTATGGGGTCGCTATGAGTTGGAATCGAAGGCAGTGGGTTTGGTTTTTGGTTGGTATCGTTTTATATTCCCATAAGCTTTGTATGAGAGTTCCAGTTGCTCTGCATCCTTGCTGACACTTGATGTGTTCAGTCTTTTAATTTTAGCTATTCTCATAGATACATAGTTATTTAATTACGGTATTAGTTTGCATTCCCCAACAACTAAAGGTGTTGAATGTCTTTTCATGTGTTTATTTCCATCTGTATATCTCCGTTGGCAAAGTGACTGTTCAAATCTGTGCCCATTTTTTTTTTTTTTTTTAAATTGGGTTGTTTTACTTATTGTTAGGTTGTAAGAGTTCTTTGGTTTTACTGGAAGAGTTCTTTATATATTCTGGTTGCAAGCAAGTTCTTTAGCAGATATATGCTTTTCATAGATTTTCTGCCTTTTTTTTTTTCATTCTCTTAACAGTGTCTTTTAAAGAGCAGAAGTTTTAAATTTTGATGAAGTCCAGTATATCAGTTTGTTCTTTTATGGATTGTGTTTTTGGTGTCATGTCTAAGAAATCTTTGTCTCCCCAGGTGTGATGGTTAAGGTTGTGTGTCAGCTTGGCTGGGCCATGATTCTCAGTCGTTTGGCAGATATGTAATGATGTAGTTTAACAGCTATGTAATGATGTGATTGGCAGTTACGTCATGGTTCAGTCATCCTCCATGATGTGATCTGATGTGATCAGCCAATCATTTGTAAGAGGAGTTCCCTCAGGGATGTGGCCTGGATCCAATATATATATGGACGTTCTGGCAAAGCTCACTTGCTTCCCCTGAATTCTGCATCTGGCTTGTCGTTATCTGACCTCTGGTTCTTGGGACTTGAGCCAGCTGCCTGCCATATTGCCTGCTGATCTTGGAATTTGTCAGCCTTTGCAGCCTGTGAGCCAGTGGCCTGCTGTCTTACTTGCTGATCTTGGATTCATCAGCCTCCACAGCCCATGAGCCAGTGGCCTGCCATTGGACCTGCCAATCTTAGGTTCATCAGCCCCTGCAGCTACATGAGTGAGCTAACTTGGGACTTGCCAGCCTCTACAACCACACGAGCCATTTCCTTGAGATAAATGTCTCTCTTTCTACATATTTATATGGATGTGTGTGTGTATGTACGCTTCAATGGTTTTGGTTCTCTAGAGAGAACCAACCCAGCTTAAGACACCAGGGTCAAAAAATTTTCTTCTAGAATTTTTAATAATTTTAGGTGTTAAATTTAAATCTGTGATCTGTATTGTGTTAATTTTTGTATATGATGAGGCATGGATGCAAGTTTATTTTTTTGCATGTGGCTATCCAGTTGTTTCAACGTCCATTTATTGAAAAGACTGTCCTTTCTCCACTGCGTTGCCTTTATATCTTTGTCGAAAATTAGTTTTCTATATATGTATGGATTTATTTCTGGACTCTTATTTCTCTTCTTTTGGTTTGTTTGTCCATCTTTACTCCAATAACATGCTATTTGGATTACTGAGACTTTATAATAATTCTTGAAGCCAGGTAGTGTTAGCCCTCCAATTTCGTTTTTTATTTTCAGAGTTGTTTTGGCTATTCTGGTCTTTTTTCATTTCCATATGAATTTTAGAATCAGCTTGTTGATTTCTACAAAAAACACTTGCCGGGATTTTGATTGGGATTATGTTGAATGTATAGATCAGTTTGGGGAGATTTGACATATGTCGAGTTTTCTGACTTATAAACAAGATTTGCCTATTTATTGATTTTCATTAATTTTTCCCAGCAATATTTAGTAGTTTTCCATGTACAGGTCTTTCACATCTTTCACCAAATGTTTACCTAAGTATTTCATATTTTTGACGGCATTATAAATGGTTTATTTCAATTTCCAATTATTGATTTGTTGTATATAGGAATACAGTTGGCTTTTATATATCATTCTTGTGTCCTGCAACCTCGTAGAACCCTCTGTGCTATGCAGCCTATTGTATGGCATGATGGATGCACGCCATGGAAACAGTGGGAGTATAGAGGAGTGAGTCTGTGTTTCAGGAAGGAATAATAAAAAAAACCAAACCCGTTGCCGTCGAGTTGATTCCCTCATCATGACTGTACGGAACAGGGTAGAGCTGCCCCGTGGAGTTTCCAAGGAGTGCCTGTTGAACTGCCAACCCTGGTTAGCATTTAACCACCACACTACCAGGGTTTCCTCTGGAAGGAATAGAGGGCAAGAAAAATGCTGTAAAGTGAAGTAGCTGATAGTGTGAGGTCTTTGTGTCTCTCACCTGAATTTTCCCTGATGAAACTGAACCAGTTAAGCTTTGGTGGTCTCCTGTACGTTCTTTGCATGCAACACACCGTCCTCTGTGGATTACACAATTTGCTATACGTTGTTCCTGGGTGACTTTATTTCCTCTCCTATCATTCTTCCTCACTTCGTCTAAGAAATAGCTCATTTCCTAGGAGATTTCTGATGGCGTATGATGCAACCTCTCATTATCATTTATTGAGGGCTCAAGGTCTTTGCTATAGTTGTAGGTTCTGTTGATGAGTTATTTAAAATCATGAGATAAGATGTAAGGATGAAACTTCCCAGAAGTAGTATTTGTCCTGTGAGGAAACTGAGGACCAGTGAGCCTGAGTTGGTTATACATAGCTGGGGAGCAGCCAAGGTTCAAACCAGAGCCGCTTGGCTTCAGAGTCTGCATTCTTTCTTCTGCACCACTTGACACTGGTCTGGACCTTGTCCTTCTATCCAGTTGCAAGGATGATCTCATTCCTGCAGCTGAGCGTTTTACATGCTTCTTCTCCCCCTGATGGCCCCATGGTTGGTATCTTATGGTTTTGCCTTCATTGCCTAAGGAGGAGACCTGCGATGGAGCAGGTGTTTGTTAGTCTTTGGCTTCATGCTTGGGAGGAGGAGGAGTCTGAGAAGTAGATAAAAGCAGGAGGAGTTGTAGAAGGAGAGGGAAATGGGGTTGCCAGGACAAGCCAGGAGAGAGCTGATAGTGACCCACTTCCTCTCATCTTTCTGGGCCCCGTGATGCCTTCAGGTACAGTTAAGCCATTTCTTACAACCTTGGCCTTTGTGGAAACCCTGGTGGCGTAGTGATTAAGTGCTAATGGCTGCTAACCAAGAGGTCAGCAGTTCGAATCCACCAGACGCTCCTTGGAAATTCTATCGGGTAGTTCTACTCTGTCCTATAGGGTCGCTATGACTCGGAATTGACTCGACGGCAGTGGGTTTGGCTTTCTGGGTTTTGGCCTTTGTATTTTACTGTGAGTTGCTGCTTCTTGACTTGTAGATGACTCTGTTCAGTGGCTTTTTGTTTTGTTCATGTTCTTTATTCCGTCTGCTACTTGGTGAAAAAATACCTCTTGATTAGAATAATCTTTTCGCTCTCTAATTTTGAGACCTTGAGGACTTTAGCTCCTCAGATCCCCTCATAGAAGCCACAGAAATTCAGAGTGTTTAACCATCCAGAACCAGCCCCTTCAGGCTGATCATTGGTTTCTAGAGTAAATTATTAAATTGGCTTTTTCCCTTTTATACTTTGAATAGTAAAATCGCTTTGATGTACTGTGAGTAGTTCACTGAAGTCTATTAAGACAAGTTGGCCCAATTTGAGACCTCATCCAGTTAACATTTTCAGCTCAGTCTCCCTGATCTGGCTAGACAGCCTGAAAGTAACACCTCACTGAAGCTCTAATAACTGCTATTTACAAAAGGGAGATTGAATTGTGCCTGCATAGTATCTCAATACAGGGCTACCCTCTCCGTGTTCTGACCTGGGTTGTTCTTCCCACAGCCTTTATAGCCATGTTACTTGTTGTTTTTTTTTTTTTTAAACTCTCTTTCTCTGGATCTCTCACAATCCAGTTGTATCACAGTTTTCACAAATTTTCAGGCATTTTTGTTCATTGGGAATGTGTGTATAGGAATGTTGGATATATTTGGCTTTTCTGTCTTGTGCTGTTCCTGGAATTTGAATGAATAGGTTGTTTCTTTGTTTCTATTTTTCTTTGTTTTTTCTAATTTGCTCCTGTGAAACCAAGCTGTCCAGGTCAACTCATTTTTCCCATCATCCATTACTTATATATATTTCATTCATTACACGTTATGTATCATTCATTTATTTTTCAACAAATGTTTGACTTCCTATTATGGGTAAGCCACACAAAAATATTGTATTTACAAAATATGCAGCAATCACATACCCATTAGAGGTGGGAACTTCCAAGCCTTCATTCCCTTGTTTCTAATCACCCTTTTCACCTCCCTGAGAGTTATACTCCCTCTGATGATATGTACTGCTGTTCCTGCTTCGTGTGTGCCTGCTTAGCCTGTTTGCAGATATAAATCTTTTAACCTTGGGCTCTGTCTTAGTTACCTATTGTTGCTGTAAAAGAAATACCACAAGTAGGTGGCTTTAAAGAACAGAAATTTGCTTTCTCACAGTTCTGGAGCCTAAAAGTCCAAATCAGGGTATTGGCTGTGTTGATTCCTTCCTTGTCATTAGCCCTGGGTGTGTGTTCTTTGGTTTCTTGGTGATCCTCACATGGCATCTTCTTCCCCCATGCATGCCTCTCTCTGCGTCTGATCTGCCCTTTTTATAACTCAAAAAATTAAGTTTAGGATCCACCCTATACTGGTATGATCTCAACTGATTGATAGCATTATGTTACAGTGCATTACAGAAGATGATTACATTACATTGGATTTCATCACAGAAGCTAATCCGCTCTGCCCAAGGCCATCTGACGTAATCACATGATTAAATCATATCAGCATAGGGCCAGGATTTTAATACATATTTCTGGGGCATGCAGTTCAGTCCATAACAGGTTCCCTCCTCCCTCCCTTTCTCCCTTCTTTCTGTCCTCCCCACACCGACTTTAATCGCTTTGATAGCTGTTTCTTTTTGCCCTTCTCTCTCCCCTCCACCTAGTGAGATCAGTTTCTACGTTCTGAGAATCTGATTTCCTCCCAGGAGATACTTGTTTCAGATAAATTTTCCTGTTTCTCCTCTAATTTTTTCTTTCACAGTAAAGTACAAGTGACTGATTTTATCTTCATTCTTTCAGGTTGTGATATGAGAACTGAAATAAAGGAATTGACTCGAAAGCAGGATATTTCTGAAGAAATGGGGTCACAGAGAGCAAAATCAGCCCATATGAGGAATATTTCCAAGGAACCTGATTTCGAAGAAATGAGTAAAACTGAGGGGAAGTTAAGGAATTACTGGAGAAAGTCTGCAGTGGAAGGACTTAAGAAATCCTTCTGCCAGAAGAAGAATTTCAGACCAGTGACAGTCACACATGTGAAAACCCCCACAGGAGAGAAAGACCAGAAATTCAATGCCACTGGGAAAATTTTCACCATAGACTCAACCCTTGTCAAATGTCTTAGGGAGTCTAGAGTGGAGCGTCTCCATCAGAGTGCATCATGTATAGAAAACTTTCAACAAAATAAAGACCTCATTAACCTCCAGGGCATCCATGTAGGAGAAGGAGCCTGTCAGACAGATGTGTTTGCAGAAGTGCCCAGACAGAGTTCATTTCTCAGTGAGAATCAGAGGATTATTAGTCCAGAGAAACTCTTTGAGTGCACTGAGTGTGAAAAAACTTTCAGTCAGAACAGAACTCTTATTCAACATCATAGAACTCACACTGGAGAGAAGCCCTATGAGTGTAACGAGCATGGGAAAACTTTCATTTGGCATGCTCTCCTTGGCAAACATCAGAGAATTCACACTGGTGAGAAACCCTATAAATGCGGTGAATGTGGCAAAGCTTTCAGTGCTTGTTCGTACTTTATTCAGCATTGTAAAATTCACACTGGAGAAAAACCCTGTGAGTGTAATGAATGTGGGAAAGCTTTTAGTACACGCTCATCTTATATTCAACATCTTAAAATTCATACTGGAGAGAAGCCCTATGAGTGTAATCAGTGTGGGAAAGCTTTTAGTCATAGCTCCAATCTGATTCACCATCAGAGAATTCATAGTGGAAAGAAACCTTACAAGTGTAAAGAATGTGGGAAAGACTTCAGTAGACAGTCACACCTTGTTCAGCATCAGAGAATTCATTCTGGAGAGAGACCTTATGAGTGTAATGATTGTGGTAGAGCCTTTAGTGCACGGTTGTCTCTCATTCAACATCAGAGAATCCATACGGGAGAAAAGCCCTATGGATGTAATGAATGTGGAAAATCCTTTAGCCTGAACCGAACCCTTATTGTCCATCAGAGAATTCACACTGGAGAGAAACCCTATAGGTGTAATGAATGTGGAAAATCCTTCAGTCAGCGCTCACAAGTTATTCAGCATAAGAGAATCCACACTGGAGAGAAGCCTTTTATCTGCAATGAGTGTGGAAAATCATTCAGTGCTCGTCTGTCCCTTATCCAACATCAGAGAATTCACACTGGAGAGAAACCTTATGGATGTGATGAGTGTGGGAAAACCTTCAGTCAAAAGGGGCACCTTATCCAGCATCGGCGAATTCACACTGGAGAGAGACCCTATGAGTGTAATGAGTGTGGAAAAACTTTTAGTCAGAGTTTTAATCTTATTCACCATCAAAGAACACACAGTGGTGAAAAGCCCTATGAATGTAATGAATGTGATAAAGCCTTCAGTGTACTTTCTTCCCTTGTCCAACATCAGAGAGTACATAATGGAGAGAAACCCTATGAATGCCACAAATGTGGGAAAGCCTTTAGCCAGGGCTCCCACCTTATTCAACATCAAAGGAGTCACACTGGAGAGAAACCTTATGAGTGTAACGAATGTGGAAAAACCTTTGGACAAATATCTACCTTAAGTAAGCATGAGAGAACACATAATGGGGAGAAACCCTACAAGTGTAGCGATTGTGGGAAAGCTTTCAGTCAGAGTGCACACCTTAGCCGCCATCGAAGAATTCACACTGGAGAGAATCCCTATGAATGTAGTGACTGTGGGAAGGCCTTCAGTGTTCGCTCCTCTCTCATTCAACATCATAGAATTCACACTGGTGAGAAGCCTTACGAATGTAGTGAGTGTGATAAGGCCTTCAGTCAGCATTCACAATTTATTCAGCATCAGAGAATTCACACTGGAGAGAAACCTTACATGTGCAATGAATGTGAAAAATCCTTCAGTGCACGTTTATCGCTTATTCAACACAAGAGAATTCACACTGGAGAGAAACCCTACGAATGCGCTGAATGTGGAAAATCCTTCCGACAAAGCTCTCACCTTATTCGACATCAGAGAATTCACAGTGGAGAACAACCTTACACATGTAATGAATGTGGAAAAGCTTTCAGTCAGAGAATAACTGTTACTAGTCATGAGAAAATTCATGAAATTCACATGAGAGAACAAGCTTATAAATGTAGTAAGTGTGGAGAACTCTAGTGCAAAAAAAAATGCAAAGTCAGCTTTAACTCAGCATTGTAAAGTTCATGGTAGAGTGTAAATCTGTCTTATTTGATAAATTCTTCATTTTTACATTATGAAAGTCATACTAGAGGGAAGCAAAGCTGTCACTTTATGGCTTTTATTTTGGAGACTCAGCTCTTAAGGGATTTGACCATCTTCCAGTTGGCTGCTAGCTAAAGACAGGCTGCCGAATTACGTGGTAAAAATCCCGAGGCAACGTGGCCTTCTCTTAGTTTCAGAGGATGGTCCTCTGCTTGAGTAAACAAGTGCCATTTAAATATAACTATTTAGATCAAGTTTTTATAGCACCAGACCTTAAGGCACCATTAGGTATTTCATTTGACCACTTGTATTTTTTTCCTTCCCTCTTTATAATCTATATCAGCTTCAAGAAAATTAACTGGGATCGATGCACTTTCAAGTGTGATGGACCCAGGTTTTTTTTTGGGGGGGGGTGTAATTTTTTTGTTTGGGCCTCTTAAAAATGTTTTTATTTTATAGTAAGGGGTTATGGCACTTTTAACTGAAAATTTGTCCCTTTTTAACATCAGATAATTCACACGAGAAATTTTACAAGGAGTGCTTGCTAAAGAATGAAGCAAGACTTGTGTGTAGATTTAAACTGTTGAGATCCTGCTAAGAAGTCAAATAACTCATGTAAAATGGATTCTTTTAAAAGGTAATTTGGAAAGCAAACAAAAAAACCAGCAGACATGAGCTGAGAGAAAATTAGGCACAGTAGACACATGGCAGCATGAGATACAATTTATAGGTTCTTAAAACCAAGGTCAGTATATTTAATACCAGTTTCTAAGGGAGAGAAGGTTAATAACTGAGGTGGCCCACTGGCCTCTGGGTTTCCTCTTATTGGGCATCCTAGCACCAAGCAGACTCTGATGCTGAGATCTTTATGTATCAGTAATTCTCACCTCAGGCAGTGTGGATTGTGACAAAAAAGAACTGATGGTAATTAGTAGTTTTTGACTGGGTACTGAAGCTGCTGGGATTGGAACAGAGAAGAGCTAGACTATACAAAGTCATTTTTCTAACCCATGGCATCTTTAGGAAGAGTGAAGAAGCTGCCTAGTCAATGCCTATATAGTCTGATCCCTCTAGGCAGGGACTGAAACCTTGTAGCAGAACTCAGGCCAAGGAAGGGGTGGTGGTGACAGAAACCAGGTGACATTGGTTGCTGCAGCATCTAGTCAAATTCCTTGATGGGAGTAACTTGCTTCCTAGGACCATCAACCTTTCCTGTCTTCCTACCTTCTCACCCATCTTCGGCCTTCCCCCACCCATAACTATACCTTTCTGTCTCCTAAGTGTATATGTGTTCCTAGTGGGTCCCTGGTCTGGCGTTTCTGCAGGGTGTGTTCAGGTGCATGTGTTGTGGGGGTTGGGAACCAAGTGTGTCTGTGTTTTTGTGTCAGTGTTGGTGGTCAGTACCTTCTCCAAGTCTTTGCACATGCTGTTTTTCTGTCAGGAATTTTCTCCCTCCTTTTCTTTATCCCTTCCATGATCCGTGAGCTATGTGGTTGCCCACCCACTTTTTCTGGCTCTCAGGTTTATTGGGGAGCTGTTTTACCACTGACAGTGTATGCTGTCGCCAAAGGCAGGGGCCTTTATGGCTGTTTCTACAGGGTGCTGTATGAGACGTGTACATTTATGGTAGGAAAAAGAAAATTTTTGTGTGGGAACCCATGTATCTCAGTGGACTCTGGTGGAACTCTGTGGTTTTCAGGGTTCAAGTTAGTGGGACAATGTACTTGAACCCATTAATGAACACTGAGTGTGTTGTCCTACTGACCTCTGAGGGTGGTCTTGTGAAAGTGGGAAAAAAATCCATACTACCTACCAAAATTCAGACATAGTGATTCAGCGTGCTTCCATTAATGAAAAAATGTGCTATCAACAAAAAAATTTAGAGCAGAATAGGGCCTTAAAAGGGATGTGAACAGCATCTTCCTTGATAATCCTATCTAAGCTAACTACCTCTTCATTCCCAGTCTCCCTTTCTAAGTCTTCTGTTTTTCATTCTTTCGGAGGTTGCTTCTGTAACTTTAAGCAATAAACTCATATCCATGAATTTTTCAGTGTTAGGCACTATTGACTTCTCTGTATAAAAAATAAGGGTTTATTTAACTTGATACTCTTCAATATGTGACAGTTTTTTCCAGTAATTTTGATTCATAATTACTGTGGTAAAATAAAACATTTACCATTTTAACTGCACAATTCAGTGACATTAATTACATTAACCATGTTGTGCAACCATCAGCACTATTTCCAAAAGATTTTATCCCAAACAGAAACTGAGTACTCCTTCAGCAATAACTCTCCATTCCTCCCTCACCCCAGCCCTTGGTGACCAGTAATAAACTTTTGTCTATGCATTTGCCTAGTCTAGATATTTCATAGAAGTTATATCCAGCTATATTTGTCCTTTTTTGCCTGACTTCACTCAGTTTAATGCTTTCAAGGTTCATGCATGTCGTCATATGTACCAGAACGTTTCTCTTTGTGGCTGAGTAATATTTAAGTTTGTGTATATCATATTTATCCATTAAGCAGTTGATGGACATTTGGATTGTTTCTGCCCCTTGCTTATTATGAATAATGCTGCAGTGAACATTAATGTACAAATACCTGTTTGAGTCCTGCTTTCAATTCTTTGGGGCATATACCTAGAAGTGGAATTGCCGGATCATATGGTAATTCTGTGTTTAACTTTTTGGGAACTGCCAGACTGTCTTGGTTCTCTTCAAAACACGATTTTTTATTCCATTAAATGCAGTATCTCTAAGTAAGATGAAGCTCTCAATGCCCCTACTCTTCCTAATACATTTTTCACTGTCTCAATTTTGTTAATTCCACAAACATCAAGTTGTATAACTTAATCTCATCTGCAGACTCTCTTGCCAAGTGAAATAGCATATTCCGTTTCTGGGGATTAGGGTGTGGGCATCTTTGGGGGAGGGCGTTACTCTGCCTACCACAAGGGTTTTGTGTTGCACTTTATATCTGCATGTGCTAATTACCATATGAAGTGCTTGCTGTAGTCAGTGATCTCTTGAAAAGCCTTTCTTGGACAATGTGGGTTTAATTCTACCTCTTTATGACTTGCTAAAAACAGAACAATACCAGTTACCAAGCAGTAGGAAACTTACTATGTTTAACATGTGAACAAAAGTGTTCAGTTTTTCCTTAAAAGAAACTGCCGAGCTATTTTCGAGTGGCTGCACCATTTTATATTCCCATCAGCAATGTATAAGAGAGCCAGTTTCTCTGAATCCTCTCCAGTATTTGGTACTGTCATTATAGAAAGTACAACAAAACATTATAGATATTTATTGTAAACAATTGTATATTAGCCAGGAAGATGTACAGGTCCCCTGGCGTTACTGCTATTACTGCACCATTATCTGAAGTTGCGATATCATCTAACCTCCAGAGCAGAGCCAGAGAAGTGATGAGAAGGCCCTAGCTTCAATTATGTAAGCAGTAAACCTTTCAATCCGTCTTGGTGTGTGTGTGGCATCATCATTTTCAACATCCCAACCAAATTGTGGGTGGGGCATCCATCTTTTCCAGAGTTCACAGTACAGTCTATGCTTATAGTTGGACTCATGGCTCACTAGCCTTATTTTTCTCTATTTCCTTTCATTCTGAGGTCTTCACTCTGGTTCATTCACTGTCATGTTAAAGCATTTTTTTAGTGTTTTCTTCGGTGTGTGTACCAAGGGGATACAATCTCAAATGTTATCCATTTGCCTTGATAGATAATGCTGTCATAATGTACATGAGATTCTTGGGTTGTAGTACTTTTTCCTCTGTGGTTTGTAGAAGCTATTCCATTCTCTTCTGTCTTTCGTTGTTGAAGATGAGAAATCTGATAATCTTATTCTCCACCCCCCACCACTGCCTTGCAGCTAATCTGAACTTTCCAAAAATTTGTATTATTTTTCTCTTTATTCCTAAGAGTTTAGGAATTTTACTGTGATAGGTCTTGTTATGGTAACCCTGGTGGCGTAGTGGTTAAGTGCTACGGCTGCTAACCAAAAGGTCGGCAGTTGGAATCTGGCAGGCGCTCCTTGGAAACTCTACGGGGCAGTTCTCCTCTGTCCTGTGGGGTCGCTATGAGTCGGAATCGACTTGACAGCAATGTGGTTTTTCTTTGGTTAGGTCTTGTTATATGTTTTTGTCTCAGCGATGCAGTCTGGAACTCATTGAGCTGTATCTGCCAATTGGAGTTTTGTCAGACAAAGTATTAGGGAATGGGAGAGGGGCCAGGGGTTGAAGTTATAAGCAGGGGAAAACAACTATAATGGTAAACCATGAGTCTTAGCTAGGTAAGAAGGGAAATGAGGACAGGAGGGAGATAATGGTAAATAAAAAGTAGTAGGGTTCAACAAATGGCCCTGGAAGAACTGGATATCCACATTCAAATGAATAAAGTTGGAACCCTACCTCACACCATTTACCTAAATTAACCTAAAATGGATCATAGGTCTAAATGTAAGAGCTAAAACTATAAACTATAAAAATTATAAGCTGTAAACTCTTAGAAGAAAACATATGTCTTCATGACCTTGGATTAGGGAAGTTTCTTAAGAAGTATGACACTAAAAAAGCACAAGCAACCAAAGAAGAAATAGTTAAATTGGACCTCATCAAATTTTAAAACTTTTCTGCTTCAAAGGACACTACCAAGAAAGTTAAAAGACAACCTACAGGAATGGGAGAAAATGTCTTCTAATCATAACTGATAAGGGCCTAGTATCCAGAATATCTTTTCCATTGTCTCTTTCCACAGATGTAGTCAATACATCAGAAAGAGACGATGGAAAAGCTCAATATCATCAGTCAGAACAAGGCCAGGGGCCGACTGTGGAACAGACCATCAATTGCTCATATGTAAGTTCAAGCTGAAATGGAAGAAAACCAGATCAAATCCACAGGAGCCAAAATAGGACCTTGATTATATCCCACCTGAATTTAGAGACCATCTGAAGAATAGGTTTGATGCATTGAACACTAGTGACTGAATACCAGACGAGTTGTGGAATGACATCAAGGACATCATCCATGAAGAAAACAAGAGGTCACTGAAAAGACAGGAAAGAAAGAAAAGACCGAGATGGATGTCAGAGGAGACTCTGAAACTTGCTCTTGAGCGTCGAGCAGCTAAAGCAAAAGGAAGAATTGATGAAGTAAAAGAACTGAACAGAAGATTTCAAAGGGCCTCTTGAGAAGACAAAGTAAAGTATTATAATGACGTGCAAAGAGCTGGAGATGGAAAACCAAAAGGGAAGGACATGCTTGGCGTTCCTCAAGCTGAAAGAACTGAAGAAAAAAATTCAAGCCTCGAGTTGCAATAGTGAAGGATTCCACGGGGAAAATATTAAATGATGCAGGAAGCATCAAAAGAAGATGGAAGGAATACACAGAGTCACTATACCAAAAAGAATTAGTCGATATTCAACCATTTCAAGAGGTGGCATATGATCAGGAACCAATGGTGCTGAAGGAAGAAGTCCAAGCTTCTCTGAAGGCATTGGCAAAAAACAAGGCTCCAGAAATTCATGGAATATCAGTTGAGATGTTTCAACAAATAGATGCAGTGCTGGACGTGCTCACTTGTCTATGTCAAGGAATATGAAAGGCAGCTTCCTGGCCAACTGATTGGAAGAGATCCATATTTATGCCTATTCCCAAGAAAGGTGATCCAACCGAATGTGGAAATTATAGAACAATATCATTAATATAACACACAAGCAAAATTCTGCTGAAGATCATTCAAAAACGGCTGCAGCAGCATATTGACAGGTAACTGCCAGAAATTCAGGCCGGTTTCAGAAGAGGACATGGAACCAGGGATATCACTGCTGATGTCAGATGGATCCTGGCTGAAAGCAGAGAATACCAGAAGGATGTTTATCTGTGTTTTATTGATTATGCAAAGGCATTTGACTGTGTGGATCATAGCAAACTATGGATAACACTGTGAAGAATGGGAATTCCAGAACACTTAATTGTGCTCGTGAGGAACCTTTACATAGATCAGGAGGCAGTTGTTCGGACAGAACAAGGGGATACTGATTGGTTTAAAGTCAGGAAAGGTGTATGTCAGGGTTGTATTCTTTCACCATACCTATTTAATCTGTATGCTGAACAAATAATACGAGAAGCTGGATTATATGAAGAAGAATGGGGCATTGAGATTGGGGGAAGACTCATTAACAACCTGCGTTATGCAGATGACACGACCTTGCTCTCTGAAAGTGAAGAGGACTTGTAGCACTTACTAATGAAGATCAAAGACCACAGCCTTCAGTATGGATTGCACCTCAACATAAAGAAAACAAAAATCCTCACAACTGGACCAGTGAGCAGCATCATGATAAACAGAAAAGATTGAAGTTGTCAAGGATTTCATTTTACTTGGATCCGCAATCAACAGCCATGGAAGCATTTGTATTGGGCAGATCTGCAAAGGACCTCTTCAAAGTGTTGAAGAGTAAAGATGTCACCCTGAAGACTAAGGTGCGCTTGGATTCAATCTATGGAATTAGCTTGTGTCTTGAGCCAGTTTCTTTTGGGATATAAAAGAGGGAAACAAGGAGTGCTGGGAGCAGAGCACATCCTTTGGACCCAGGGTTCCTGCTCTGAGAAGCTCCTAGTCCAGGGGAAGGTTGCTGAGAAGGCTGACAGAGAGAGAAAGCCTTCCCCTGGAGTTGATGCCCTGAATTTGGACTTTTGGCCTCCCTTACTGTGAGAAAATAAATTTCTCTATTAAAGCCATCCACTTGTATTTCTGTTACAGCAGCAGTAGATTACCAAGACAACGGTATATTCAGTACTTTCCGCCAGCATCACAGTTCAAAGGCATCTGTTCTTCAGTCTTCCTTATTCATTGTCCAGCTTTTGCATGCATATGAGGTGATTGAAAACACCATGGCTTGGGTCAGGCCCACCTTAGTCTTCAAGGTGACATCTTTGCTTTTTAACACTTTAAAAAGGCCTTTTGCAGCAGATTTGCCCAATGCAGTGCGTCTTTTGATTTCTCGACTGCTGCTTCCATGGCTGTTGATTGTGGATCCAAGTGAAATGAAATCCTTGACAACTTCAGTCTTTGCTGTTTATCATGATGTTGCTTATTTGTCCACTTGTGAGGATTGTTGTTTTCTTTGTGTTGAGGTGTAATCTATACTGAAGGCCGTGGTCTTTGATTGTCATCAGTAAGTACTTTAAGTCTTCCTCACTTTCAGAAGCAAGATTGTGTCATCTGCATATCGAAGGTTGTTAATGAGCCTGCCTCCAATCCTGATGCCCTGTACTTCTTCACATAGACCCGCTTTCCTGAGTTTAAAACACGCAGTACCTTTTGTTCTGTTCAAACAACTGGCTCTTAATCTACATACAGGTTCCTCATGAGCACAATTATTCTGGAATTCCCATTCTTCACAATGTTATCCATAATTTGTTATGATCCACACAGTCAAATACCTTTGCATAGTCAATAAAACACAGGTAAACATCTTTCTGGTATTCTGTGCTTTCAGCCAGGATTCATCTGAGTCAGAATTGACTCGATGGCAATGGGTTTGGTTGGTTTGGTATGCATGTGTTTATCTCAAGGAAATGGCTCACACACTTGTAGAGGCTGGCAAGTCCCAAGTCCATGTGTCAGGCATCAGGCTGGAGGCTTCTCCTGACTCAGCTGCAGGGGTTGATGAATCCCAAGATCAGCAGGTAAGCTGCTAGCTCAAGTCCCAAGAACTGGTCAAGTGATGATGAGCCAGATGTAGGATTCAGAGCAAGAGGCTTGCTGGACCATCCATTTATATACTGAAGGCCAGTCACACCCCCAGGGAAACTCCCTTTCAACTGATTGGCTGCCCACAGCAGATCTTATCATGGAGTTGATTACATCAGTATATAACTGCTAAATTACATCATTACATAACTACAAAACTACATCATAACTGCAAAATCACTGAGAATCATGGGCCAGGCAAGTTGACACATAACCATCACAAGGACTTCCCTCAAAATCTGAGATAACACCTATTCCTGTGGGGCGAACACCATTTTCACAGATCTAATTTAATGCCTGGTGACTACTAGTGGTTCAGAAGGATAAGAAAATACAAAATCTTTAATCAAATGGCTTTCTGAACATGATTATAGAAAGGAGAATGGACAAAGACCAGCTAGGTGACCACTGCACAAGTTATAGTACCGTTTTGTAACTACGTTTCTTCCCTAATCCGCCTGATGAGTCAAAGAAGTCCAGCTTATAATTAGTGATTTTTTGGATTGTTGTTAGGTGCTGTTGAATCGGCTCCAACTCATAGCAACCCTGTGTACAACAGAACGAAACACTGCCCAATGCTGCACCATCCTCACAATTGTTATGCTTGAGCCGATTGTTGCAGACACTGTGTCAGTCCATCTCATTGAGGGCCTTCCTCTTTTTTGCTGACCCTCTACTTTACCAATCATGATGTCCTCTGGGGACTGAGCCGTCCTGATAACATGTCCACATATGTGAGAAGAAGTTTTGCCACCCTTGCTTCTAAGAATTCTGGCGGTACTTCTTCCAAGACAGATCTGTTTGTTCTTTTGGCAGTCCATGGTACATTCAATATTCTTTGCCAACACCACAATTCAAAAGTGTCAATTCTGCTTTAGTCTTCCTTATTGTCCAGCTTTCACATGCATATGAGGTGATTGAAAACAGCATGGCTTGAGTGAGGAGCACCTTAGTCTTCAAGGTGACATCTTTCCTTTTCAACATCTTTGCTTTAAAAGAGGTCTTTTGCAGCAGATTTGCCTAATGCAATACATCATTTGATTTCTTGACTGCTGCTTCCATGGGTGTTGATTGTGGATCCAAGTAAAATGCAATCTTTGACAACTTCAATCTTTTCTTTGTTTATTATGATGTTGCTTATTGGTCCAGTTGTGAGACATGACCAGGAGAAATGATACTTGCAAGGCTACTAGTTTATGTGAACCCTGGTGGTGCAATGGTTAAGCACTTGGCTGCTAACCAAAAGGTCAGTGGTTCAAACCCACCAACCACTCCAAGGGAGAATGATGTGGTACTCTGCTTCCATAAGGATTATAGCCTTGGAAACCCTATGATTCTACTGAATCGACTGGACAGCACACAACAAGAGCAACCAGTTTATAATAGTTTCTGCCTCAGTTATCTAGTGCTGCTATAACAGAAATACCACAAGTGGATGGCTTTAACAAAGATAAATTTATTGTCTCAGTCTAGGAGGCTGTTGTTGTTAGGTGCTGTTGAGTCGGTTCTGACTCATAGCGACCCTACGTACAACAGAATGAAACATATTAAACGAAGTCTAGGAGGCTAGAAGCCCGAATTCAGGGCACCAGCTCCAGCGGAAGGCTTTATTTCTCTGTCAGCTCTGCGGGAGAGTCCTTATCATCAATCATCTCCTGGTCTAGGAGCTTCTCAGTGCAAGTACCCCGGATTTGAAGGACTTTGCTCCTGGTGCTTCTTTCTTGGTGGCATGAGGTCCCTTTCCTCTCTCTCAATTCTCTTTTTTGTATCTCAAAAGGGACTGACTAAAGATACAACCTAATCCTGTGTATTGAGTCCTGCCTCATTAACATAACTGACTCTAATCCTGCCGAATTAGCATCAGGATTAGGATTTACAACACACAGGATAATCACATCAGATCACAAAATGGTGAACAACAATATAATACTGGGAATCATGGCCTGGCCAAGTCGACACACCTTTTGGGGGGACACAATTAAATCCATGACAGTTTCCTTGTGAGAGACAAGAAAATAAATGTCTCCATTGTATATTGAGAAGGAAATGTTTCTCCCATAGCACCATAACAGAGTGGGCCATATAAACCAGAAGTTATGTGTGAGAAAGCTTCCCTGTGGTTCTGCCTGGGTGCACTGACATGTCCTACTGACATGTCCCACATCTCCAGTGTGACTGTACTGTGGTGCTGGGAATCTGTAAGAATTGCTGGACCTGAGGCATTGATTGCATCTGTGCTTTTCTCATCAGTGTATTAAGTATCCAGATGATCAATAACCAAACAGTGAACGGGATCACTGCCTCCCAAAGGCTGTGGCCTTTCTGACTTTTGAAGATCCCTTGGTGACGGCTGTGGCCTGCACAGCTCTTCCCTTCTCCACTCTCACAGCTGTGGTCCTTGGGGTACTTCACTGTGGTACTTGTGAAGTACCGAGACACTCCCATTGTCAAGGCCAATTGGACTCTCAGCTACGTCCTCCTCACCTTCCTCTCCCTGTGTTTCCTCTGCTCCTTTCTCTTCATTGGATGTCCCAACACAGCCACCTGCATTCTCTGGCAAACCACATTTGGAGTTGTGTTTACTGTGGTTGTTTCCAGTGTTTTGGCCAAAATCATCACTCCGATCCTGGCTTTCAAGGCCACTGTAGCAGGCAGGAGGGTGAGGCACTGGTTGGTATCGGGGTCACCTAATGTTACCAAACCGTAGAAGGTGAGTTCTGTCTGGTATGCTCAGACTTGGCAATAATCTGGACACTGGTCTTTGAGAAAGAGAAAGTAATTTTACTGCAATGTGAAGAGCAAGGAGCAGGGAGGAAGTTCCTCAGATCTGACTCCCCAAGCTATGGGAAGCAGGGCTTATATGTGATTTGGGCAGCAAGATTGCAGCCAGGCAGGCATACTGGGGAGGGACAATTCAAGAAGGCGGTCAGGAACCAGGAGGTGACTTTGTTCTTGTCGGATGTCTCGTTTTGGAATAGGGTCTAGGTGATAATTTTTATTCTGATTCATTCCACTTGTTGCTATGTCCTCTGTTGAGGTCAATTAGTGGCCACATTTGGCCCTTCTGCACATGTGGGGCAGGCCAGATCTGACTTGGGCTAGTTTATGGACTAATGGAAAACGTACTGGCATTTGTAGGGTCAGGTTACACTAACTGTCATTCCCATCTGCTCCCTGATCTAGGTGACTGTCTGTGGAGTCTGGCTGCGAACCTCTCCGCCCTTCACTGACACAGACATACACTCCGAGCCTGGGTTTGTCCTCATATGCAGTAAGGGCTTGGTCACTGCCTTCTCCTGTGTTCTAGGATACCTGGGCTCCTTGGCCCTGGGGAGCTTCACTGTGGCTTTCCCGGTGTAAAAAGGGCATGGGGGCGGCAGCTGACCTCCTCTAACTTCACAACGGGGAAGGAGAATCAAGATCAACACCCCAAGGCTGATTCCTATGAGGTGGAGGTCAGACATGCCTCTTCTCTCCACTATCCTTACCAATTGTGACACCACTGCCCCTCCCATGGCAGTCTCTACTTCTCTGCTGAGTTCGGTAATTCATTGCAATGGCCACACAGAACTCACAGACAATATTCATGATTATGGGTTTTTTTTGGGAAGTAACAGGTTATAATTCATGTTCAGAAATGCTCAGGATACAGGTCTTCCACAAGCACAGCCTCTTAGCCATGCCCACAGGCACACCTCTTTCTGGCTCTCAGCTTCTACCCTGCTTGGGCAAGTGTAATAAACCACTTTTAGCTCTGCTGATAAGTGCCCAAAGGCACTCTACTCTGGCAGTAAGCCTCAGCCTGAAGGTGCTCAGCTCTAACTCTGTGGGTCAGCAAACCAAGCTTATCAAGTACCCAGAGGCACCCTACTCCTCCAGCAAGTCTCCTGCCTGAAGGCGCTCAGCTTTCTTGCTCTGTGGGCCAGGCCATCTCCCCCCGGTTCTCCTGGCTCTGCTGCTGCCATTTCTCTGCTGCTACTTCTGGCCGTCTTCAGTGTTACGGTTCTCCCTATCAGTCTCCTGGTTCCAGGAGGTTCTCAGCACAGGAATCCTGGGTCCAAAGGATGTGCTCTGCTCCTGGCTCTTCTTCGTTGTTGGTGGTGAGATCCTCTCTCTGCTCTGAAATTGGCTCTCTTTTAAGCCTAGTGGGATGGCAAAACTGACCGATTCCCATGGTGAGCCACAATTACCTTATTTACACAATCCCACTCAAGTGAGTTAAAAGACCTTGGCAAGAAAGGCCCTACAAAAGCAGTCCATTGCACTGCACCTGGCCAGAAGCCTGCCAAGTACCTGACATTCACCATGCTGGTGTTCTGCAGTGTCTGGGTCAACTTCCTGCCTGTCTACCACAGCACCAAAGGGAAGGTCATGGTGGCTGTGGAGATCTCTCCACCTTGGCCTCCAGTGCTTGGCTGCTGGGCTGCATCTTTGCCCCCAAGTGCTACATTATTGTCATGGATTGAATTATGTCTCCCCAAAAATGTGTGTATCAACTTGGTTAGGCCATGATTCCCAGTATTGTGTGGTTGTCCTCCATTTTGCGATGTAATTTTATGTTAAGAGGATTATGGTGGGATTGTAACACCACCCTTACTCAGGTCACTTCCTTGATCCAATGTAAAGGGAGTTTCCCTGGGGTGTGGCCCGCACCACCTTTTATCTCTTAAGAGATGAAAGGAAAGAGAAGGAAGCAGAGAGTTGAGGACCTCAAACCACCAAGAAAGCAGCACCAGGAGCAGAGCATGTCCTTTGGACCCAGGGTCCCTGCTCCTGAGAAGCTCCTTGACCTGGGGAAGATTGAGGATAAGGACCTTCCTCCAGGGCAGACAGAGAAAGCCTTCCCCTGGAGCCAGTCCCCTGAATTTGGATTTGTAACCTACTAGACTGTGAGAGAATAAATTTCTCTTTGTTGAAGCCAACCACTTATGGTATTCCTCTTATGGCAGCACTAGATAATTAAGACAATTATCCTGCTTAGGCCTGATAAGAACACCCTGAAAGAGATGAGGAATAAAACAGGTTCTGGGTGCAATTAAAACATTAACCCAAAAACTAAAACATTAACAGACACTCAAAATAAATCACTCATTTTTCACAGATAGTTAAAAACTAAATTTACTACTTAACCTCCAATTAAAAAGTAAGCTCTGTGTGTTCTGCAGTCATTTTAGGGACACCATCCCCAGTCATCAGGTGAGGGTGGCACAGGACTGAGCAGTGTTTCATTCTGTCGTACTCAGGGCCATTATGAGTCGGAACCAACTCGGCGGCAGCTAACAACAAGAATTGATGCATTTGAATTGTTGTGTTTGCAAAGAATACCGAATATACTACGGACTGTTAGAAAAATGAACAAGTCTGTCTTGGAAGAAGTACACCCAGAATGCTCCTTAGAAGTGAGGATGACATGACTTCATCTCAGGTAGTTTGCATGTGTCATCAGGAGGGATCAGTCCCTAGAGAAGGGCATCATGCTTGGTAAAGGGTCAGCGAAAAAGAGGAAGCCCCTCAACAAGATGGCTTGACATAGTGGCTTGCAACAATGGGCTCAAGCGTAACAACTGTGCAGGTGGCACAGGACTGAGCAGTGTTTCATTCTGTTGTACTCAGGGTCACTATGAGTCGGAATCGACTCGGCGGCACCTAACAACAAGAATTGTTGCATTTGAATTATAATGTTCACGAAGAATACTGAATATACCATGGATTGCTAGAAAAACGAACGAGTCTGTTTTGGAAGAAGTACAGCCAGAATGCTCCTTAGAAGCGAGGATGGCATGACTTTGTCTCACGTAGTTTGGACGTGTTATCAGGAGGGATCAGTCCCTAGAGAAGGACATCATGCTTGGTAAATGGTCAATGAAAAAGAGGAAGCCCCTCAACGAGATGGACTGACACGGTGGCTTGCAACAATAGGCTCAAACAGCAATGATTGTGAAGATGTCAAAGGACCAGGCAGTTTCGTTTGGTTGTACATAGGATTGCCATGAGTCAGAACTGACTTGAAGGCACCTAAGATCAACAAAGGACACAAGGCAACCAAATGCAATATGGGATCATGGATTGGACTCTGGTCACCATTGTGTCATGGAAGGGATGTGGCAGTGGGGTGTGGCTTCCTGGGTTCCCCCAGTTTTAAATTGTCTTCCATAAAGATATGCTGAAGTCCTAACCCCTGAATTGGTGATTTTCCTTTATAGATGTTAGCAGTTAATGGAATGTACTGGAGTAGGGTAGGTCCTAATCTTAATCCCTTCTAAGTAGGGTTTTATGAAAGAGGACGGACATGAAACAGTCACACACAAGGGGAAGACAGAATGTGAAGATCCACCTACAAGGAAAGGAATGGCAAGAATTGCCAGTCGCCACCAGAAACTAGGACAGAGGTATGGCACAGTTCCTCTCTCAAAGCCTCCAAAAGGAATTGATATGGCTGAGAACAAGATTTGGACATCTAGCCTCCAGAACTGTGAGAAAATAAACTTTTGTTCTTTAAAGCCACCCACTTTGTGCTATTTTGTTATGGCAGCCCTAGGAAACTAAGATACCCACTATCCCAGGAAGGGAGAAGTCACAGTGAGGTAGGCTTACAAGGTCCCTGCCTTGTCTTGAAAGGGGTGGTATGTCAGTATAACCAGAGAAGTCCTCGAAGAGAACAAGGGAATTTTTTTATAGTTTAGTGTGACACTAACTCAGAAGGTAGAAATCAAGGATTGATGTGTTTAACTGCACACATTTTAAAATTCTGCTGAGTCAAAGTATAAAATGTAAACTGGTAACAATCTCTGCTATTCATATCTCAAATTATATTTGCAAAATCCAGTTTCCCAGAGTGACAAAGTCATGGGAAGTAGAGAGAAGGACAGAGCCTGTAGGGAGGGTTAGAAAGGTAGGGATCTGTGGGGAGAGGCCATGAAAGGTGGAGAGGGACAAATACCATGGTGAGTGGTGAGCAGGGTGAGGTGAGTCAGGCTGTCCTGACCGTGGTGGATCGAGATGGGGATAGACAAGAGCGGACTGAGGAGTGGCTGGGAGTGACAGAAAGACAGGAGTGATGACTGATGACAGGCAGTGATGGACAGAGACAGGTGAGAACTAAGTCAAGACTAAGTTGACAGATATACAGAACCCTGAGAAACAGACACACTCATACAGGAATTCAGTATACAGTAACGCTGACATTATTGAACCTTCCACAGTACAAATAATGGCATGGAAAAAAAGTAGAACTATTCAAGATTTAAAAAGACTTAAGAGACACGACACAGGAGCCCTGGTGGTGGTTAAGCGCTCAGCTGCTAACTGAAAGGCCGGCAGATCAAACCCTGCAAATGCTAAGAAAAAGACAAGCATCCAAAAGAGGACAAGGCAGATGCTATGTGGAAAGAACACCTGGCCATCCCTGAAGCCGGTTCTTCCCTCCCATGGTAGTGGAGCTGTGGCTAGGAAGTGGCTGCCCAGTCAGAGGCCAATTGTCTCATCCTGTTCTCTGGGCTGGCTAGGGACTAGTGCTGGGCTGGGAGAGGAAGGGGTGTGTGGGCTGCTTTTCCAGGTAGCTGTTAGGAAGCTGGTTCTTAGGTCCTCCTGCTGGACGTGGACAACATAAGGGCCTGGGACTTCGATTCCAGGAGGAGCGAAGCCCCCAGCACACAGGAGCCGCTGCCCTGGGTATGGAGGACCCGAGATGTCAAGCCCACTGCCTAGATACTAGCTCATCTGGGCAGCACTGTCTTCACAGGGAACACACTCCACAAATTGGACTGGACTCATCACTCCCAGGCTGTGTGCTGAGGCTTCCCGTGGGTAAGACACATTCTCAAGGGGACACCAAGAAATGAGACCTTCCATCAGAGAAGACAGACCTCAGCACTTAAATAGGAAAATCACATAGTATGTACAAAGTAAAATCAGTGGAGAAAAGGGTGCCGGCTGCTCACACGTGGTCGGCATAGACCTTATTGAGAAGCTGCAGTTTCATCAAAGACATGGGAAAAAATGTAAACAGAAGCTGCTCTCACACACACACGGAATGAGCCAAGGATTGATGGAGAGGACCAAGGTCCAATGGAAAGGGCTGCTGTGCCTGTCACGCAGTAACACAGGGTCGTGAAAAAACAACAGCCTGTCGTTATTCAAAGTTTGATGTTTTGTTCATCGTGGACTATTTAACATTAATTTTAAAGTTTAAAATATTGCATAAAGTCTGAATTACTAAGATTTTTGGTGTCCCCTTAAATTTTGCACCCCAGGAAATGGCAGTCTGTTTAAATGGCACCATTCTATAAGGACCTGGACACTGGAAGAAGGCAAAAGATGATGGACAAGTCACTGAGAGGTTTAAGGGTAGACGTAATAGCAAAGCAGACTTAAATGTCACCTTTCCTCCTTGTCAAACTTGGTGGCAGCATTTATACTGTAATCAAAATAAACTGTTGTATTTTGAACCAAGTGGAAATTGCAGATTCTGAACGTTCAGTGGCACCTGGTAGGGCCAGACAACTGGTTTTTTCTTTTCATGTGAAGCTGTAAGAATCCCTGAATGAATGATATTCCATCCAAGAATCAACTGGATGAGTGCCATGTGTCTTTTATTTTGTAATTTTTCACTGTAGCTGCTAATGCTTTGCATTTGTATAACGCAGAAGGTGCTTTCCTACCACATGTGATTTCCAGAGCTCAGAGGACGCCGGCTCAGGAATGAAGCTGACAGAGAGCAGTACCAAGCACTGGTGTGAGCCTGGACCCTGCAGTGCCAGACCCCCAACTTGTCTGTCCTCCTAACACAGGCAGATAAGTACACTCTTTCACTTGTTACTTTTTTTTTTAAATTAAAAATAGAGATTTATTAGGGCAACATGACATAACATAAAGCAGTAAACAGCATGACAGGGCATCCTTTCAAAAGTAAACACCAGGGATCAATTATGTGGCTTCCTCATTAATCCCTGTTATCAATGACTAATGAATCTAAAGATTAAATGAAACTTCCTTTCTACAAGATGTTGGACACTTCAGTTTATTGTAGGTTTTCTAAATGTGACTCTCTCTTCTCATGGGAGGGACATTTCATCAGAAAACATACTGGTGGGATCTGGCCTTGCTTCACAGTCAGTGCCCCAACATGCCCGTCTCACATCTGCCCCAAGCTGTGTGACCACATTCACTGACCAGCCAGGGACAGACCAACCCACACCTGTCCAATAAACATTCCTGCAATGGCTCTGCACTCAAGACAAACCCCACACCACTCCGGGAGGCGGACTGTCCCAAGGTAGGGCAGAGGCTAAAAGAAATTGAACCTAAACTCTTCATCAGGGGTGTCCGGGGTGGCCTTGGTTCCACCCACTGGGCGAGGCCTACAGACCCTTCGGCTCTTCTTTCTGGTGGCCTCACCTACAGGCTGCACGTGTGCTGAGTGGGCTGCTGTGGAGGTAGGGGAACAGAGTTTCAGAACTGAATAACAACAGTGCACAGTAACTGCGTACTTCCTGTGTGCCCATACAATTCCAAGTCCTTTGTATTAACTGATTTATTTTGTCCAAATTATGAGGCAGGTATCATCCCTCCCCATTTTATAATCACAGAACTGAGGCACAGAGAGATTAACTTGCCAAAGATGTTAAAGCTACTAAACAGAAGTTCCAGGAATTGAACCCAGGGCACCTGGCTAACATCTATGCCACCCAGGCTTCACAACCAACACAGAAACTCAAGGCACAGCTGGGTTTCCCAATCCTGGGTTGCCATGAGTCAGAATCCACTAAACCCAAAAAAAGCCCAGTGCCATCGAGTCAATTCTGACTCATAGCGACCCTATAGGACAGAGTAGAACTGTCCCCATAGAGTTTCCAAGGAGCTCCTGGTGGATTTGAACTGCCGACCTCTTGGTTAGCAGCTGTAGTACTTAAACAGTACGCCACCAGGATGGCAATGGGTTTGGTTTGGGGCATGACCAGCATCCTTTCCCTCCCTCCAGCATCTTCTGTCCCTGCCTCCGTGGTCGCGGCCCTAGTTCTGAGAGGTTGAGGCTTTCTCTCTTTCTACTCCCCTAGAATTCCCTGAGCAGTCTCCTTCCCCTGACAGGCCCTGTTACTCCGGGCTTCTTCCTTTAACTCCTAGGATATGCCCCTCCGCTTCTTTATACCAGGCCATCCTGAATCAACCAATTCCCGGGCCCTCACCAGCCCTGAGGGCCCGCAGGGCCTCGCGCCGCTCTGCTTCCATCTGAGCCCGGTAGTCCCCAAACAAGGAATGCATCAGCTGCCTCTTCCGGGGCAGAGGGGTTCTTTGGCTTCGCAGGGTCCGGACTGCCCCAGCAGCTTGTTCTTCTGCGGGTAAAGACAGAGGACCACCTCCGGTTACACCCCAGGCAGGACCTGGAGGCCCCAGAGCCGTCAGCCCCCACGCATCCCCCGGTTCCGCAGGAGGGTCTCACTCTGTTTTGGGCTGGCTCTCCGGGTCCTGAGGCCGAGCTCCAGCTGCTCTATGCACCAGGCCAGTTCCCGGGCCAGCTGCTCCGCCTGGGATGGGTTGGGAGCGGCTGTCAGCGGGCACAGGGACCCCAGCCCCGCCCGACTCCACCCCGCAGGGACCCCGCGGCGCACGCCGCGCCCCTCGCCGCCGTCGCCCGCCCGCGGCCTCGCACCCTGGGCGCCCCGGGGCTCGCTCTCCCGACTCCGGCCCGCTCTTGCCTGGGCCTCGGCGCTTGCGGGAGGCTCCTCCGGGGCGGGCTTTTTTGAGGGCCCTTTGCGGGTTTTCTTCTCGGGCTTCCTGGAGGCGGCATCGGCCTCAGAGCTCACGGGGTGCGCCCTGGGGGCGGCGTCTCTGCACGTGGGGTGCCCCGAGCAGGGACCGGCCGGGCGGGACGTCACCGGGCCAGGACCCGGGTCGCTGGCAACGGGGCCGGGAGGCCGGGGGCTGTGGGGCGCGCAGGCCGTGCCGGGCCCCTCCGATGTCTCCCGAGCAGGGCGCCCCGGAGGCTGAAGAGAGGGGGGTGGCAGGGGATCCCCGGGGCCGCCGGCAGCCCGAGGCCCCGACGCCCGAGTCCGCCCCGACGCCCGAGTCCTCTCCGCCGCGCGCGCCGCCATGCGCCGCCGCCGCCGCGGGAGCGGACGTAGAACGTGGCGCCGACGCTGCACTCCCTCCTCCGGAAACGCGTCCGGGACGCAGGGTTCCGCAGGGCTCAGGCGGCGGGCGGGCTCCGCGCGGCTCTGAACGGCCTCCGGGAGGAGCCCGCGGAAGGTCGGGAACGGGCGTTTACAGAGCGCGGTGCTGGGTGAAAGGGACGCTGGGATGGGAAGTGGTGCTTCAGGTCAAAGGCATGCGAGGTGTTTCTAGGAGGCAGTGAGGCAAGTTTGGGAAGAGGGTCGTGGCCTCAAGAGCCAGTTAGGAAACAGGCCCCGAGCCGGGGGCTGTGCCAGCGAAGGGCTCTGCAGGGCAACCTTGGACAGCAGATTGCAGGCAAGATTGCAGGCCCCGCTCCATCCTGCTTCCTTCTAATCTCCCTGCTTGCAGACCAGACCCCCGCGCCTGTGCTGTGAGACAATTAGTGTGACCTGAGGTTGGACCCGAGGTCTGGGACTCAACGTCAAGAAACTGGGGATAACTGGACTTCAGAAGCAGGAGTCCATCTGCTACTTCTGTGCTAATAACTAGCCCACCCCACAACAAATATACATGCCACCTACCAGGAATTTAATGAGTGTGTATGACTTCCCCTTTCCCGAGTAGCATAAAAACTTTCTCCAGCCCTTTGTCCGGACCAAAAATTTAATGAATATGTATGACTTCCCATTTCCTGAGTAGCATAAAAACTTTCTGCAGCCCTTTGTTCAGGGAGACAGTGCTTTGAAACCCATCTCCTTGTCTTCTTGCTTGCTGCAAGCAATAAACTATGCCTGCTTTCAATCAGCTTGACTCTTAGTTATTCTTAACGAGAGTACAAGAGAGGAACCCATTGTGTTCAGTAACAGGAGGACCAAAGACACATGGGAAAGACTAGTCAAAGGACCAATGGACCACAACTGCCACAGCCTCCACCAGACTGAGTCCAGCACAATTAGGTGGTGCCCAGCTACCACCACTTGTCTTTGGGTGAAAACCCTAGGTTTTGTTCAGCGTGACTTGTTACAGCCAATAAACAAGAGGCTGAGGTGGGAGATCAGAAAGACACCTTTATTTCGTTGTACAAGGATAGGAGCAATCGGGGCTGTTGCCTCCCACATTGCTTGCAAGCAGCTTGGGGAGGTAGGCTTTGACAAGAAGCAGACAAGGAAATGCAAATTCATCGTGCATATTCAGGACTGACCTTCACTCAGGCGTTCAGAGCTTGGGGATGACTATGCATTTTCTTTAGACAGGGTTTGATCTCCCAGGATGGAGGAAGAGGTTGATTTTCTTTCATCAGGAGGTTAAGTCTCCTCCCAGAGGCAGGTTGAGGCCATTTATAGTCTGTTCTGTGGTTATCTTGTTAAGGACAATGTTAGAATGTGCAGCTTATTCTGCTTGGTGTAGGAGGATAAGCCTGAGCAGGTGTTTGTCACAAGGGTTGGGCTCTGAGGCTGCCTGCTTCACACTGACTGCTCTGACAGGGATCATAATAGAGGGTCCTGGACAGAGCTGGAGAAAAATGTAGAACAAAATTCTAACGCACACAAAAAGACCAGACTTACTGGCCTGACAGACTGGAGAAACCCCGAGAATATGATTCCAGGCACACTTTTAGCTCAGTAATGAAGTAACTCCTGAGGCTCACCCTTCAGGCAGAGCTTAACCGCTTAGACAGGCCCATAAAATAAAACGAGACTAAAGAGACACACCAGCCCAGGGGCAAGGACTAGAAGGCAGGAGGGAACAGGAAAGCTGGTAATGAGGAACCCAAGGTGGAGAAGGGAGAGTGTTGACATGTCTTGGGGTTGGTAACCAATGTCAGAAAACAATATATGTACAAATTGTTTAATGAGAAGTTAGTTTGTCCTATAAACCTTCATCTAAATTGAAAAAAGAAAAGTCTAGAAGGAGTGGGGCAGATGGGTGAACAAAACATCTGAGAACTGGGCTCAGCGTGGGCCTCTGAGAACAGGGCTAAGTTGTGGGCCATCAGGACTCTGAAAAGAGAGGGTCAGGTAGGGGTCCCTCTTAAGAGCCTGTGAGAAAAGAGTGTGAGACCTGGGAGATCTGGAAAGAAGTGGAGTAGATGTGAGCTACAGGAGTCTGGGGGAAGTGGGAAAAAGTATCTAGTCTGGGAGGTCTCAAAGGGTAAGTTTGGCCATCGGAGATAGTTGATATATTAATTATCTGTTGCTGTGTAACAAATTACCCCAAAACTTAGCAATTTAAAAACAACAAATATTTATTATCTCATACAATTTCCGAAGTTCAGAAACCTGGCAGCAGCATAGCTGGTGCTTCAGGAAAAGTGGGCATCAGGCTTGTATCCTTTCACTGTACTTATTCAATCTGTATCCTGAGCAAATAATCCAAGAAGCTGGACTATATGAAGAAGAACGAGGCATCAGAATTGGAGGAAGACTCATTAACAAATCTGCAATATGCAGATGGTACAACCTTGCTTGCCGAAAGTGAAGACAACTTGAAGCACTTACTGATGATCAAAGGCCAGAGCCTTCAGTATGGATTATGCCTCAACATAAAACAAAAATCCTCACAAGTGGACCAATAAGCAATATCATGATAAATGGAGAAAGATTGAAGTTGTCAAGGATCTCATTTTACTTGAATCCACAATCAACACTGATGGAAGCAGTAGTCAAGAAATTAAAAGACACATTGCATTGGGCAAATCTGCTGCAGAAGATCTCAAACGGTTGTAGAGGCTGGAAAATCCCAAGTCCGTGGATCAGACCAGAGGTTTCTCCAATTGGAGGCTTCTCCTGACTCACATAGCTGCAGGGGCTGGTGAACCCAAGATGGGCAGGTCAGACAGCAGGCCTCAGGCTCACAGGTTGTAGGAGCTGATGAATCCCAAGATCGACAAGTAAGCTGCTAGCTCAAGTCCCAAGAACCAGAGGTCAGATGAACAGGAGCCAGCTTCAGGATCCAGAGAGAGCAAAAATCCCCCAAGCCTTGCCAGAATGTCCACTTATATTCAATGCAGGCCTCACACCCAAGGAAACTCCCTTTCAACTGATTGACTACTCACAGCAAATCCCATCATGGAGGTAATTACATCAGATCTCATTATGGAGGTGATTACATCATTACCTAGCTGCCAAACTACATTGAAACTGCCAAACCACTGAGAATCATGGCCCAACCAAGCTGACACACAACCTTAACCATCACAGTCTACCCCTTGTCAACTTGGCACTCGTGTACATCTCCCTAAACCATACACAATCTCTAAATAAAGACAATTATAAAGTCATACTTGTGCCTAATGTGATACAGCTAACACGCGTACAACCGAAAATGCACTAGCCCTTTTTACAAAAAACCAAAAATATCTGATGCACACATATAAAGAAGAGATACTCATAACAATTAGAGTCCTCATTTCTGCAACTGGTCATGTGGTCGTAGCTGGTATTTAGAACTACCTTCTTCCACCAACCATTCTGTATTCCCTTTACCCCTCAGCAAGCACCTCAACTGGTTGTGGTTCTTTGCCTGGTGGGGTGACCCAAACTACATTTCTGAAGGGTCTGGGCTATTAGTAGTCATGTTGCAATTGGGTTGCTGTAGTTTTCCATTGACTTCAATCACAGGGCATTGTAGTACTAAGAGATGTCCTAAGGGATCTCCCGCAGTCCAGACGCATTCTTCTTTACCTCCATTATGGAATATCAATCCAAGTTCCTCTTGGTAATCAGGATCAATCACACTAGCCAATACAGTAACTCCCCTCTTTGCCTGTTGATCCAGAGGCATGAAGACCCCAAAGTGGTCAGGTGGCATTGTTCACTTCAAGTTCAATGGAATCAGAGTTGTGTGTCCAGGTGGGAGCATTCTTCCCTTTGAAACTAAGACCTTTAGACCTGCAGAGCATTAGGTTGAGGGGATAGGAAGCAAAAATTTTTCAAATGGGTCACTAGGGGTAATATGAGTGATTCCACTCCCATTTCTACCCCTTGATTCCTGGACCCATGAACCCTAGCTATGAGAGAAACAGTACCACATATTGGACACTGGTTTAGAGCATATGCAGCACACTGGGGAACATTACCCCAACCCTGCAAGGTATTGCTACCTAGCTGGTGCTGTAATTGTGTCTCTAGAAGCCTATTCCATTGTTCTATCAAGTCAGCTGCTTCAGGATGATGGGGAACATGGTAATACTTGTGAATTCAATGAGCATGGGCCCATCATCACACTTCATTTGCTGTGAAGTGAGTCCCTTGATCCAAGGCAATGCCATGTGGGATTCTATGATGGTGGGCAAGGTATTCTGTAAGTCCATGAATGTAGTTTTGGCAGAAGCATTGCGTGCAGGGAAGGCAAATGTGTATCCAGAGTAAGTGTCTATTCCAGTAAGAACAAAACACTGCCCTTTCCATGATGGAAAAGGTTCAATGTAATGAACCTGCCACCACATTGCTGACTGATCCCCTTGAGGAATGATGCCATATCAGGGACTTAGTGTTGGTCTCTGCTGCTGGCTTACTGGGCACTCAGCAGTGGCTGTATCCAAGTCAGCCTTGGTGAGTGGAAGTCCATGTTGCCAAGCCCATGTATAACCTCCATCCCTGCCACCATGGCCATTTTGTTCATGAACCCATTAAGCAATGACAGGAGTGGCCGGGGAAAGAGGATGACTGGGTCCCATAGAACGTGTCATCGTATCCACTTGCTTGTCAAAATCCTCTTCTACTGAGGCCACCTTTTGGTGAGTATTCACATGAGGCACAAATATCTTCACTTCTCTGGCCCACTGAGAGCGGTCTATCCACATATGTCTGCTGCATACCTCCTTGTCACCAATTTTCCAGTCATGTTCCTTCCAAGTCCCTGACCATCCAGCCAAGCCACTGGTCACAACCCATGAATCAGTATTCAGTCACACATCTAGCCATTTCTCCATCTAAGCAAAGTGAACAACCAGGTGCACTGCTAGAAGTTCTGCCCATTGGGAGGATCTCCCTTCACCACTGTCCTTCAGGGAGGTTCCAGCAAGGGGCTGTAGTGCCGTCACTGTCACGTAGAACCATCTGTAAACCAGACATGAGTTTTCTCTTCCTCAGTCAAATGATCATAAGGAACTCCCCATGAGGCCATAGATGCATACTAGGAGAGGGCAGATAATGTGATAGGAGTGGACTATGGGCATTTAGGCCACTTTCTCATGCAACTTACTTGTGCCTTCAGGTCCTGCTCAGCCCCGATCTTGTATATACCACTTCCATTTAATGACGGAGTGGTGCTGTGCACATCCGACTTTATGACTCCGTGGGTCAGACAACACCCAGTTCATGATGGGCAGCTCAGGCCATATGGTGGCTTGGTGGCCCATGGTTAAGCATTCAGTGCCTACTAAGGCCCAGTAACAAGCCAAAAGCTGTTTCTCAAAAGGAGAGTTATCTGCAGAGGATGGGAGGGCTTTGCTCCAAAATCCTAAGGTTCTGTGCTTTGATTCACCATTGGGGACTGCCAAAGACTCCAGGCAGCATCTCTCTCTGCCACTGACACTTCAAGCACTTTTTAGTTGTGGAAGGACCAGATACAGTAAGTTATCCTTCACTTTACGAGGAATATCTTGACGTGCACTGCACCACTGGACCACTAGAAATTTCACTGAGTTTTGTTTGGAAGGTGCCTGAATTTTTATCTGATTAATTTCCTATCTTCTAGAATGCAAATGTTTTATCAGTAAGTACAGAGTCAATGACATTTCTTCCTTACTAGGTCCAATCAGCATAATGTCATCCTCGTAATGGACCAGTGTGATGTCTTGTGGAAGGGAAAGGCGGATTAAATTATGACATAGGGCTGGAGAGTTAATACGCTTCTGAGGTAGAACAGTAAAGGTGTATTGCTGGCCTTGCCAGCTGAAGGCAAACTGCTTCTGGCAGTCCTTCACATCAGACGTGGAGAAAAAGGCGTTGGCCAGGTCGACAGCTGCACACCAGGTACCAGGACATGGATTAGTTTGCTCAAGTAATGAAACCAGATCTGGAACAGCAGCTGCCATTGGAGTCACCACCTGATTAAGTTTTCAATAATCCATTGTCTTTCTTCAAGATCCATCTGTTTTTTGCACAGGGCAAATTGGCAAGTTGAATGCGGATATGTTGGGAATCACCACCCCTGCATCCTTCAAGTCCTGGATGGTAGCAGTAATCTCTGCAATCCCTCCAGGAATGCGGTATTGCTTTTACTTTTGGTTTACTGTTTTCCTAGGTAATGGCTTCCACCTGGCTTTTCCTACCATAATAGCCCATACTTCATTTGTCAGGGATCCAAGGTGGGGGTTCTGCTAGTTGCTGAGTATATCTATCCCACTTATGCATTCAGGAACTGGAGCAATCACTACAGGATGGGCTTGGGGACCCATTGGATCCACTGTAAGCCAAACCCGAGCTAAGACTCCATTAATAACTACACACCCCTGCTCTGACTGGTGACCACAGCAACGTTTTGGGTCTCCTGGAATTAGTGTCAGTTCAGTGCCAGTATCCAGTAATTCCCCAAAAGTCTGATTAGTTCATTTTTCCAATGAATTTTCACTCTTTTTTAAAAGGCCGTAGATCCCTTGGGGGAAGAAAGATTAATAATATACATTTTTGGCAGTGTAGTAGGGTCTTTCCTCAAGTAGGCCTGGCCACCCCTTCATTCAAGGGGTTGTGTGTCTGTAAACTCACAATTGACTGAGAGGCTGTGACTCTCTATCCTAGCAATTGGAGTGTGTTGTTGACTTGAACTAGAATTTTTCTGCTTGTGCAGATCGAGTAAATATTAAGCAGATTTCCTATCTATTTCACTACTAGGGACACGGCAGATCGAGTAAATATTAAGCAGATTTCCTATCTATTTCACTCCTAGGGACACGATGCCTAAGCAGCCATAAATCCATATAAGTCAACTATTCTGATTATTGTTTGGAGTCCGCTGAAGTATGAAAAATATCACTACCAATAGATCAGGTATTGGTGAGAGGCGAGGCTCTGGGTGATTGAATGTTTGATACCTTCCTACAACTTTGTCAGAATGAGAAGTATAAGGAAGCTGGCTGGTTGGTCCTACTTTTCTAGATAAAGTGGCGAAAGAAAGAAATGAGCTCAGGGCTTCAGAGTCACAGCTCAGGCACCGCATAAATGACCTCGAATTTTCCACTTGTGTCTTGAAAGCAGCCTTATTTCTTGTAGTAACTGAGCTGATGTTGCTGAAAACCAAACCCAGGGTCTTATCAATAGAATGACTGAATTATAATGCCAACTGATATCACTGTCTTTCTCTCTATATTTATATGCTTTACTGGTTTTGCTTCTTTAGAGAACCCAAATTAAGGCATGCATTTCCATGCATGCATAAACCAAAAACCAAACCCATTGCTGAGGAATCGATTCTAATTCATAGCGACCCTACAGGACAGAGTAGAACTGCCCTATGGAGTTTCCAAGGAGCACCTGGTGGATTCAAACTGTGAGCCTTTTGGTTAACAGCTGAACTCTTAACCACTACACCACCAGGATTTCCACATACATGTATATATATACATATTTTACATCCACGTAGAGCTTGTTTGAACGACAGCCACTGCTTGACTGATTCCAGATGTACAGGACTGCTGGATGCGTTTCAAATTTGGCAACTCACTGTGGGATTTCAGGGGAAACGTAGACAGAAACAAAACCCAAAGTGAGGGAAACAGGCATAACATTTCTTCTCCCCTTCTCCTGGTGGTTTTGCCAACTCTGATATCCTGATGGATCCAGATAAGCCCAAGAGGCTGTGTGGGTCTCACCAACACGGCCTGGACAGAGGCTGTGGTTCTGCACAGAATGTTTATGTTCAACACCCAAGATAACATTGGTGTGTGTGTTGGGGGGGGCGGGGGGGGAGTCAGCATCAAAACACACATCCTTTACTCTGCAGTACGAGCAGGATATCACATGCAAGTTTGAGCCCTGCTTGATTTTATCCTATTGGAGTGAAATACTCTGCTATTTGCAAAGTTTCAGATGTTGTGTTTTCACATAGGAACATCTATAAAAAGGTTTGGTTACAATCAGGCTGAACTCAGAATGGATGTCGGCCTCAAGGGTTAATTTCTACTGAATGTGTGTGTGTCTTTTGTTGCATAGCCCTATGGGTTTCATGGGATCCACCCACTGGACACACCCTTCACACTCCTGAGAAAACACACACACACACACCACATTTTTTTTAAGCAGAGCCATGGGGCAAAAGCCAATAGAAGTATTAAAATCATCCAAAAGAGAGATGGTCTGAAAATTCAAAGTGTGGAGGGCATAATTTTCTCCTGCTTCCTGTTCATGTTAGGTTGTGACTACTTTTGCTACTGTTTTTAGTGTTTTCACTCCTGACCCCAGGTGTCCCGTGGAGCAGTTGGCTCAACTGTCCTTCCATACCTCCTAGCCTCACACATCCTCATACTTAGTAGCTTCTTTTTACCTCAAACAGGGCAGGGTTCATGCTATGAGACACCTTTTTCTGCAACTTGCAATCTCATGGAACACAACAGCGTGACCCATCCAGGTCAGGAGCTGTGTCCTGACAGCTGCTGATTATTCCAGAAAGGACACTGGTCACCACAGTGATTGAGCCTCTCATTGTTGGTGGACGTGGACATGATTCCTTTCTGCTGCCCTTTCAGCAGAGCTGCAGTGAACATCTTATGTGTGTCATAATCTACGGATCCTCCACCCAGGAGAGACTCCCAGGAATGGGACTGCGGGGTGAAAGAAATGCACATTTGAAGTTAAGATTGCTAGATCTTAACTTCAAATGTGCATTCGAAAACAGCTGTGTCAGTTATGTGGCCACAAGGAGTCTATGATGGTGGCTGCATCCCTGCATCAAGCCTGGTCCTGGGTATGATCACTCTCTTTAATTCTTCCCAATCTGGTGGAATCAATGTTACTTAGATTTACCATTGCCATGTGAGATGAGCCCCCTTTCAGTTGTTTACAGCCATTTGAATTTGCAACCCCTGAGTCATCTGTTCAGATCCTTGACCCTGTGGGGATCTTTCTCCTACCTCAGGGTCTACAGGCATTCACCATAGCTTCAGTTTCTCAAAACTCCTTTTAATACAAAGAAAGAAAAATACATGTCTTGCTTTGCCATCAAAGGGGATGTCATGGGGTGTGTCTGCTCTGTGCACTGTCTCCAAACTGGGGATGAAATGAAGTTGCACCCGACCCTTCCTCTCATGGCAGGAGCAGGCCAAGCTTCACACAGCATGGGAACATCACACAGCCCTAGCAGTGGAAAGCTCTGGGCTCTGACCATGTGACTTAAAGCGGGCGCTTGACATCGCTAAGCCTCTGTTTTCTCATCTCTAGAATGGGGATATTTTATGAGGACTCACTGGGAGGATTATGCTCTTAATACAGGGTGATACCATGATTAGTTGGTTAACACAATGTCTTGAGGTTTCTGATATTTTTAATCATACCTCACCTCAAATTCAGCTTTGAAAGACAAGAACCACTTTCTGCTGGAGGCACAGCAGACCAAAGTCCCTGCCCTCCTAGGCCTCCATTCTAGTCAGAGAGTCAGACAAGAACACTAGACATGGTAAGCAGGTAGTGTCCACAGTACATTAGATGTGATGATCTCATGCCTCCTCTAGGTACGGATGCATCCTTCCCTATTCTCACGGGCACAGCAGACCCCAGGACCAGCTGAAAGAGTGAATGGGCTTTGGATTGAGAAGGAGGTGCTTCTGCCTCCACAGAAAGATGGGAGAGCAGTGGGGGAGCTGTGGTTGGGGAGTGGCAGGGCAGAGCCCTGGGTCCTACACATTTAGATTACCCTCAGAATGAATTCAGGGGCTTCCCCCTGCAGGAAGAAAGAAGGCACAGAGAGCTGGGGCTGGAGCCCGGTTGTCCTGGGGAGCAGAGGGGAGGCTGGATGCTCAGAGCTGGCCCCTGAGAGAACCCATTCCCACCACAGTCTCCTCCATGCTCTGTTTGACCCCCTTCCCAATCGGAAATCCTGAATCTCCTGAACCTCAGTCGTGGGGGTTCAGCTGCATAAAGGGCTATGGTATAAGGGACCCTGCCCTTTGGGAGAATAGTGTCAGCAGGAAGAAGAGACACTCACGCACATAGAAAATAAGGCAGCAGCCTGGAGCACAAGATCCATGTTGAGGAGCCATGAGAACCCTGGGCAGGCGGGGACAGGAGGATGGACTCCATTTCTCCCTTAGTTGTCACATACCTGCTGTGTGCCAGGCCCTGCAGTGAACACACAGACACAACTTCTCCCGGCCCTCAGGGTGTTTTCTGTCTAGAGTGGAGGAGGCTGGGGGTGGGGTCTGCAGGAAAGTATGTCAGGCTTCCTGATAATGGAGAGAGTTGGCCAGGTCATTGAAGGAGAGTTCCTGTGACCAAGGCTTTTTGCTATCCCCCTGCTGGGTGATCAGGCCTGCCATTTCCAGGACAGCCAGAGTGGAGTGGGACACAGCGGGGTGGGGCTGGCCCCTGGAAGATCAGGGGCTGGCACAGAGGTACAGCCCCTTCAGGGGTGCCATGGGAGGGCAGTGTGGAAGGAATATGTTGGACTCACACCTGGAGTGCCGTGCCCACCTGGTCCTTGCCCAGCTGGAGCACCCAGAACCCACTGAGACAGAGCCAGAGGGTGAGGAGGATGCGGGTGGGTGCATGCGAGCATGCGTGCATGGGCGCGAGGCTGGGCCACACAGGGAGCAATCTCCAGAAGCTGGTGTTAGGCCAGAGCTGAGGGTAATCTCAGACCACTCACCTGGTGGACTGCTCTCTGGGAAAACTTTCCGGAGAGGAGTTCTCAGGATTGGGCTTCTCTTAATGGCAGTGAAAATTTTTTCATCTTTGGAAAGGCACAAGGAAACGTGAACTTTTTTCTTCTTGCAGCCCCAGCACAACTGTCACCTCTGGAACCCAGTCCAGGTCCACCTTGATTGTTGCCTCCAGAGCCTGCTCCAGGCCCACGTTGAGCGTTGCCTCCGGAATCCTCTCCAGATCCACTTTGAGTGTTCTTTCCGAAATCTGCTCCTGATCCACATCAAATGTTCCTTCTGGAGCCCACTCCAGGTTAAGGTTGAGTGTCAACTCCAGAACACACTCCAGGTCCACATCGAGTGTTGGCCTTTGGAAAATGCTCCAGATCCATATTGAGCGTCACCTCTGGAACACGCTCCAGATGCACATGAAGATTCACCTCCAGAACCCGCTCCAGATTTACACTGAGCATTGCATCTGGAACCCACTCCAGATTCACATGAGGATTCACCTCTGGAACCTGCTCCAGATTCACAATGAGCATCCCACCTGCAACCTGCTCCAGATCCAAGTCAAGCATTGCCTCCAGAACCCTTTCCAGATCCAAGTAGAGTATCACCTCCAGAACATGCTCCATATCCACATAAATATTCACCTCTGGAACCCACTCTAGATCCACATGAAGATTCACCTCCAGAACCTGCTCCAGATCCATGTTAAGTGTTGCCTCTGGTACCCACTCCAGATCCATGTTGAATTTGGCCTCCAGAACAAGCTCTAGATGCACATGAAAATTCTCCTCTGGAACCAATTCCTGATCCATATTGAGTGTCACCCCAGGATCCCGCCCGAGATTCACATGAAGATTTACCTCTGGAACCTGCTACAGATCCATATCGAGATTCATCTCTGAAACCTGCTCCAGATCCACACTGAGCATCGTGTCCAGAACCCACTCCAGATCCACATGAAAATTCAACTTTGGAACCCATTCCAGATCTACACAAAAATTCACCTCCAGAACCTGTTCCAGATTCACATGAAAATTCACCTGCTGAACTCACTCCAGATCCACATGAAGATTCACTTCTGGAACCTGCTCCAGGTCACATCGAGTTGCCTCCAGAATACATTCATGATCCACATGAACATTCACCTCCAGAATCCGCTCCACATCCGCACTGAGCTTTGAGACTGGAATCCACTGCAGAATGACATGAAGATTCACCAGCAGAACCCACTTCAGATCCACATGAAGGATTCACCTCCAGAATCTGCTCCACATCCACATCAAACATCCCATCTGGCACCTGCTCCAGATCCATATCGAGCGATGTCTCTGGGACCTACTCCAGATTCACCTTGAGCACTCTGACTGTAACCCGACACAGATCCACATCGACCGTAGACTTCAGAACCTGCTCTGGATCCACATCGAGTGTCATCTCTGGAACATGCTCCAGATGCCTGTTGAGCATCACCTCCAGAAAATGCTCCAGATCTGTGAAAGAATCGCTTCCAGAAGCTGCTCCAGATGCATACGAAGATTTGCTTCTGGAACCCACACCAGATCCACATCAAGCCTCACCTCCAGAACCTACTCCGGACCTACCTGGAGTGTCATCTCCAGAACCCACCCCATGAGGCAGAACCAGCCTCAGAACCTCCTCCAGCATAACGTCCTGAGTCGAAGCAGGCATTAGCTCTGCTCCAGAGCCTTCCTACTCCTTACCTGAGAGGGCATCTTTTCTATTTTTTGGCAGTTTTTTTTTTCTTGTTCAACAGTAACTTTTTCATTTAATTAATTTTAAGCTTTATGTTTGACCAAAAATAAAGTTTCATATTTTGATCATTTTAAAGTGTGTAACTCAGTGGCTTTATATGCTTTCACACTGCTGTTCAGCCATCACTACTGTCTGGTTCCAGGGCATTATCATCACCCCAAACAGAAACCCTGCAATCGTGAAGCAGTCGCTCTCCGGCACCCTCTACCCACAGCCCCTGGCATTCACAAATTTGCTTCCTGCATCTATGGGCTTACCTACTTTGGAATTTTCATCTAAATGGAGTCATACAGTATGTGGCCTTTTGTTCTCAATGTTTCGACGTTCATCCGAGGTGTATCTAATTTCTTTTTATGGCTGAATGTTATCTCACTGTATGGATTTACCAAGTTTTTGTTGATGGACATTTGGGTTGTTTCCACCTTTTGACTAATATGAGTAGTGATGTTGTGATCATCTGTTTACAAGTATCTGCTTGAATGCCTGACTTCATGATAAATGCCAGGGGTGGTTAAAGAAGAGAGGGACTGGTGAGGAGACAGCCTGGGTGTAGGGAGTGAGAGTTTGGAGAGATCAAAAGGCAGGCAAGTTGTGGGAGATAAGGACGTGGGGGAGACCCAGAGAACTCCCAAATGTGGGTAAAAAGTAGACATGAGGGCCCAGGAGGATGCGGTTTTGTATTGACTGAGGAGGTAAGAGGAATAAGTGGGCTGACCTTGCAGAAGAACTGAGAAGATGGGAGGGGTCAGAACAGCACCACCAGGTGTAGGTAATGGTGAAGTGGGAGGGGCCAGTAGGCAGGAGGGTGTAGGGAATGGGGAGGAGGGACAGATCACAAGAAGGCAAATGTGTGGGCAAAGTAGAAGGGAGGGGTTCAGTGAATGCACAGATGTGGCCAAGAGGAGGTGTGAAGGACCAGGAAGCCATGAGGTATCCAGAGTAAGGCAGTAGATGGGGGCAGTAGATGGCATAGGTGTAGGCAGTAAGGAGGTAGAAGGGTTAGGAGGCTTTCCAGGTGTGGAGGAGAGCATCTGGTCTTCATGAATGATTCCTGGGATGCCATGGGGGTCCTGCTGCTTCCAGACAGTTGGACACAGGAATGCCTAGGAGGCTTCCCCAGGCCCGGTGCCATCAGCTCACGCAGGAATTGTCCTTCAGGGCCCTGGGTCTTGTCTCTGCTGTCATGGAGCAGCTCAGCTCTCCAAATGTGTGGTTTTCCCTGCAGACCAGCCAGAGTGCAGTGTGGACAGAGAGTTCAAAATGCTTGTGCTTGGCCCCAACTGGCCATGGGTTTCCCACATAAGGGGACACCAGGCTCCTTCTCAGGGACTCCCACTACTTGACAGAAATCCCTGTCCCAATGGCTAATCGGTGTTTCCTATGACACTTTCTGGGTTGAGGTAGGGGCTGGAGTTATAGGTGGGTGAGAAGGGAGTTCATCATCTGTCCTTTGAGCTTATTCTGGTTCCTGGGATACATGTAGAGGTGCTATTTTATCCCCACTTCATGGGGGAGAATACTGACCCCATATAGTTTAATGGACCAGGCCCAGGTCACCCAGCTCGTAAGGAGACCTGTAGGCTCCAGAGCCCATTCTTTGATCCACCACACAGCACATCCAGGACTTCACTCAGAGCCCATGATGCTAGGGAATTTGTAGGGTGAACAGAGTGGCTCCCAGGATCATGTAACTCATGCTCATTATGTCTGCTCATGTTCATAAGAGGCTGCCTGCGCCTTTCTTTCTATCTCATCATTTATACTTTCTCGCTCTTTGCTTCCAATCACTACCAAAAATGTATCAGGAAGAGGTTTTATGCCATTAAAAAATAACAGAAGAAGGGAAGTGGGTCCCTCTACTTAAGAGAAAAGAGAAAGCCTTGGAAGTGGCCCTTTGGGCAAAGGTACCACTGCTTAATCAGTGTCCTGTTTATTTCCTCATAGAACTTTGGTAGGGAAGTCATTTTCAAGGTCTAGAGGAAATGCACTGGAGGAAATGTAGATTTGAAGAGAAAGCTCCTTAAAACCATCCTGACCGAGGAAAATGTGATGGTTCAAGAAACGGAGGAGGAGGGTAATGAAGAAGATGAGATTTCATCTGTGGATGAGGCAGGCCAGCAATGAACTCACTCTTGGGTATGGAGAAATGGTGGTTTGTTTCTTCTCTGTGTAACCCTAATACAAACAGGGTCCTCCATGGCCCAGTCTCCATAGAGGTGCGTACAAAGAATTTCAAAGACACCCATGTCTTTTTTTATTTTTGTCAACAAGAACGCAGTTGTGAACTGACAGCAATGCTTCGTAATAATTCCCCTTCCTTCCCTCGACCTATTGAGGATTCACCCCCAACTCTATTGCTTTCCTCATCTCTCTAGGCCCTCTCCCTTCCTCAGCTCCTATCTAGATTGTATAGATCACCTTAGCCACTCTGTGTGACCACTCCCTGCTCCACTCCGGCCTCTCCATCCCTTGTCCTTTCCCATTATCTGTTCATGTAATGGAGCCCTGGTGGCATAATGGTTAAGAACTTGGCTGCTAACCAAAAGGTCAGCAATTCATATCCACCAGCCACTCCTTGGAAACCCTATGGGACTTTTCTACTCTGTCCTACAGGGTCACTCTGAGTCAGAATCAACTCAATGGCAATGGGTTTGGGTTTGGTTTTATAGGTGTGAATATAGCATGTATGGTATGTCATTCTGATTGTTGCCACATTACTCCAGAAAATTAGATAAATGGAGAAAGTGCAATGAAAAGTATAGAAATGACTCATAATCTCACCACTGAGAATTTCCTCCCTTAACTACTACATTTCTAGGCCTTAGTGTTGAGTTTGGATCAAACTGGGAAACATGTGTTTGGCTCTTCCATGGCATTTCCATTCCCTGCCCCCGCCCATGGTGTCATACCTGGAAGGACTAACCAGCTAGAGACCACCTGGTTAGTCCACTTCTCATGCTTACAGATGGGTAGGAGCCTGAGACAGGGAGTGGAGGCAGGAAAGCCAGGCCTTTGGACTCCTTCTCCTGCACCTCAGTATATCGTCTTTGATCTTTCCCCCTCATCCCTTACCTCAAAAATGTCTCTTGACTTGATATTCATCCCTCTCCTTATGCTGCCACCGGCCATTGTCTCCTATCTCCCTAGACACAGGACAAGAACAAAAACAGCTATGAGAGCTGTGACTTACTGAGTTCTTGCTATGTGCCAGAAAGGACTTCGTTCCCTCAATGACTATGAGAGAAGGAACATAACTAACCCTATTTTACAGATGAAGAAACTGAAGCTCAGAGACTTGGTAACTTGGCCAAGATGTTTGAGATAGGAGGTGATTAGAGCCAGGATTTGAATGTAAACCCTGTAATTCCATAGTTTCTTACCAACCACTATGTTATCTGGCCTTGAGGCTAACCGTAAAAAAGTTTATAATCAACTGATTGGATTTGTGTACTGAAGCACAGCATACATACACAGAAGTGAAGAAATGGTAAGAGTGTGCAGCTCCATGAATCATCCAAAGGGAACACACCTGATAGTCAGCACCCACAGGAAACAGAACATTACCAACCCTCCCAGAGCACCAGAGAGCACAACCAGGGCCAGGTTTAGGGTCAGAGTCAGGATCTGGACTATGGCCAGGGTCAGGCTCAGGGTCAGAGACATGACCAGGGTCAGGGAACTTCTTGGGGGTTACAATAGGCAGAGATTTTCCTTTTTGTTCCCAGCTGTGAAGCAGATTAAATAGAATCAAGGCACTTCTCACAAATTAACAACATTTGTTGCAAATAGATTGCCAGCTTCACTGTGGAATGATACTTTAAACCACATGGGAGTAATTAAGGAAGTACTCCAAGGAAAAATCCTGATAAGGAATAAAGCTGCATGCTTATTAGAAGCCCTATCCCATTTCTTAAAATGAACGACAGAAAGTATTTTGAAAGTATCTTAGATGAATATAAAGCCTTAACAAGACATATGAATATACTTTCTTAATTTGAAAAGAAATAGGAAAGTAGTGTAAAATACTTGAATTTTTGGATGAATATCAATTATTATGGGAAAGAGGCATATAACATGCCAAAAAAAGGATACCAGAGACACCCTAAGTTCACCTTTGAAATGGAGATATACAAACCTAAACTAAGTACCTTCAGATTTAAATTTTTAACAAGACAAAAATTATTGTCAATTAATACATCTGATTTACAAAAGCAGCCACTTGTCTTGGCTCTTGGTTTTTAAATATACTGACAATTTAAGCCCTGTAGATATTCATCTTTAATGGTTTTAGGCATCTTTAATGGTTTTAGGCAGTGTAATAGATGTTATTAAAAAAGTCACCATCATGATGATTGAGAAAGTCTCCTCAGGATAGTCTTATAAAATGTTTGGAAGTAACATTCTTTATTTATTTGCTTATTATTTATTTATTTGAGCAACACTAGTCACAGTGGTGTCCTGTAAAAGACATTTCAGTAAGTTGAATTTATTTAAAAATTATTTAACATCGTTACTGTGTCATGCAAAAGTTGGAAACAAAGAAGAAGGATCGGTAGTTGGAAAATATGGTCTTGGTGATAGAAATAATGCCAGAGATTGAATGATAGAATTTTGCAAGACCAACGACTTCTTCATTGCAAATACCTTCTTTCACCAACATAAACGGCGACTACACACACGGATCTCACCAGATGGAACACACAGAAATAAAATTGACTACATCTGTGGAAAGAGATGATGGAAAAGCTCAACATCGTCAGTCAGAACAAGGCCAGGGCTGATTGCGGAACAAACCATCAATTGCTCATACGCAAGTTCCAGCTGAAACTGAAGAAAATTGGAGCAAGTCCGCGAGAGCCAAAATATGATCTTTAGTATATCCCACCTGGATTTAGAAATCGTCTCAAGAATAGATTGGATGCACTGAACACTAGTGACCGAAGACCAGATGAGTTGTGAAATGACACAAGGACATCATACATAAGGAAAGCAAGAGGTCATTGAAAAAACAGGAAAGAAAGAAAAGACCAAGATGGATGTCAGAGGAGACTCTGAAAGTTGCTCTCAAATGTCAAGCAGCTAAAGCAAAAAGAAGAAATGATGAGGTAAAAGAATTAAACAGAAGATTTCAAAGGGCGGTTTGAGAAGACAAAGTAAAGTATTATAATGACATGTGCAAAGAGCTGGAGATAGAAAACCAAAAGGGAAGAACACGCTCGGCGTTTCTCAAGTTGAAAGAACTGAAGAAAAAATTCAAGCCTTGAGTTGCAATAGTGAAGGGTTCTATGGGAAAAATATTAAACAACGCAGGAAATATCAAAAGAAGATGGAAGGAATACGCAGAGTCATTATACCAGAAAGAATTAGTCAATGTTCAGCCGTTTTCAAGAGGTAGCATATGATCAGGAACCGATGGACTGAAGGAAGAAGTCCAAGCTTCTCTGAAGCCATTGGCAAAAAACAAGTCTCCAGGAATTGACCGAATATCAATTGAGATGTTTCAACAAACGATGCAGCACTGGAGGTGCTCACTTGTCTATGCCAAGAAATATGGAAGACAGCCTCCTGCCAACTGACTGGAAGAGATCCATATTTATGCCTGTTTCCAAGAAAAGTGATTCCACCAAATGTGGAAATTATCGAACAATATCACATGCAAGCTAAATTTTGCTGCAGATCATTCAAAAACAGCTGCAGCAGTATATCCACAGGGAACTGCCAGAAATTCAGGCTGGTTTCAGAAGAGGATGTGGAACCAGAGATATCATTGCTGATGTCAGATGGATCCTGGCTGAAAGCAGAGAATACCAGAAGGTTGTTTACCTGTGTTTTATTGACTATGTAAAGGCGTTCGACTGTGTGGATGAATCATAACAAGTTATGGATAACGTTGCGAAGAATGGGAATTCCAGAACGCTTAATTGTGCTCATGAGGAACCTTTACATAGATCAAGAGGCAGTCGTCTGGACAGAACAGGGGGATACTGATTGGTTTAAAGTCAGGAAAGGTGTGCGCCAGGGTTGTATCCTTTCACCATACCTATTCAATCTGTATGCTGAGCAAATAATATGAGAAGCTGGACTATACGAAGAACGGGGCATCAGGATTGGAAGAAGACTCATTAACAACCTGCGTTATGCAGATGACACAACCTTGCTTGCTGAAAGTGACAAGGACTCGAAGCACTTACTAATGAAGATCAAAAACCATAGCCTTCAGTATGGATTATACCTCAATAAAAAGAAAACAAAAATCCTCACAACTGGACCAATGAGCAACATCATGATAAACGGAGAAAAGACTGAAGTTGTCAAAGATTTCATTTTACTTGGATCCACAATCAACAGCCACGGAAGCAGCAGTCAAGAAATCAAAAGACGTATTGCATTGGGTAAATCTGCTGCAAAGGACCTCTTTAAAGTATCGAAGAGCAAAGATGTCACCTTGAAGACTAAGGTGTGCCTGACCCAAGCCATGGTATTTTCAATCGCATCACATGCATGTGAAAGCTGAACAATGAATAAGGAAGACTGAGGAAGAATTAACACCTTTGAATTGTGGTGTTGGCGAAGAATATCGAATATACCATGGACTACCAAAAGAACGAACAATTCTGTCTTAGAAGTAGAACGAGAATGCTCCTTAGAAGCAAGGATGGCGAGATTGTGTCATACAGACTTTGGAGATGTTGTCAGGAGGGATCAGTCCCTCGAGAAAGACAGCATGCTTGGAAAAGTACGGGATCAGTAGAAAAGAGGAAAACCCTCAATGAGGTGGATTGACACAGTGTCTGCAGCAATGAGCTCAAGCATAACAACGATTGTCAGGATGGTGCAGGACTGGGCAGTGTTTCGTTCTATTGTGCACAGGGTCGCTATAAGTCGGAACCAACTTGATGGCACCTAACAACAACAACAACAACACTGTGTCATGAGAAAATGTCAAACATGGCAATACTGTTATTTGAAAATGAGATTAGCTAAGAAGAATATTTATAAAATATTATTGATGAATTAGCTTCCTAGGAGACCCTGGGTAGTGCAGACAGTTAAGCACTCAACTACTAGCCAAAAAGCTGGTGGTTCAAATCCACTCATAGGCTCCTGGGAAGACAGGCCTGGAGAGCTGCTTCTGAAAGGCGGCAGCCTTGAAAACCCCATGGAGCAGTTTTACTCTGCACACTTGGGGCTGCTCTGAGTAGAAACTAACTAAACGGCAACTAACGACAACCACAAAGCCCCCCCGCCTGCTTCCATCGAGTTGATTCTGACTCATAGCGACCCTATAGGACAGAGTAGAACTGCCCCATAGAGTTTCCAAGGAGTGCCTGGCGGATTCGAACTGCTGACTTCTTGTTTAGCAGCCGTAGCACTTAACCACTATGCCACCAGGGTTTCCAACCACAAAGCCAGGGAAGCAAAATTGTAAGAAATGATGGCTTTGGAATAAAACAAGAATTTTTTATTTTTATAATTTTAATTTTTTATTTATAAATTTAAAATAATGTGACTTCTAATACATCTACTTTTAAAGTTTTCACTTTTTGTTTAACTACTGTAATATTGTAGGAAAGAATAAATATTAAACATTTTAACAAAAGTATGTGTATAAGGACACCCATGTTCAGTTTCTCCTTGAGTTTCAGGATAGGGCTCACCACGGCACTGCCTGTTCACCCAGCTGACTGGACTGGAAGGTTGCAATATTTTGTACACTCGTTTTATGATCGTATGTGTGCTTCCCCTCTCTCTGAATCTTTGTTTCTCCAAAACAACAATGCTGAATCCGTAAAAAAAAGACTAGCGCATGCTATGATTTCAACTCACCAAAACTATCAAAGAATAATTGGAGATTTTCGTAAAAAAACAAAAAAACCCACACGAGTTGCTGCCCAGTGGATTTCGACATTTGCTATAGGGTAGGACTCTGCCCCATAGGGTTTTCTCGGCAAAGGGTGAATCTTTATGGAAGCAGATCTCCAGGCTTTTCTTCCCCGCGCTTCGGAGTGGGTTCGAACTGCCAACCTTTTGGCTAGTTGTCGAGTGCAAACTGTTTGCATAGGTCTTGCTAAAATATCATATGAGAAGTAAAGGACACAGCACATGGAACAGCCTAGAAAATGCGCGGTTCTGTGCTGCTATTGCAGGAAGTGTCTGGTAGAAGCCGCAGCCGAGCTTCTTCTGCAGTCTGGGCGGTGAAAAGTGAGCGTTTTCCTCACTGCTGACCCTTCGCGGGCTTGGTCCCGCTTCGGGATCCCTGGGGCCGTGGGTCCCGTGGGAACCTAAGGGCCTGCTCTTGGCGTGCGAGCGTCCCCAGGTCGGTCCCGGCGGAGCACCGGGCGGTTCCCACGCTCCCGGGGACCAAGTTGGAGGGACCAGCGGCTCGCGCGCCCTCTTGAGGTCGGCCGCCAAATTGCTGAAATTCAGGGTCAGGTGATTGTAAGCCATGGTTTTGGAAGCCGGGTCACCATCCCGTGCCTTGATGGGAACGATGGAGAAAGCAAGAAGTAACGCAGGAACTTAATATTCAAAAGTCCACTGAGTGTTAAAACAGTCTGGAAGGAGGACACAGGCGGAGAGTGGAGTGGCCCAGAGATGGAGAGGCTGGGCCTCCTTTGTCCTGGACTCTGGCCTGTGGGCTCCATACATCTGCCTCTCCGCCAGGGGCTGGTTATGGTGAATGAGGAAATATTTAAGGGGTGCCAACAAACTCGGTGGTCAGGATTAATGACACACTAATGAAACGCACCTTAAAAAGCAATCTACCAGGAACCCAAACCCAAACCCAAACCCGTTGCCGTCGAGTCGATTCCAACCCATAGTGACCCTAAAGGACAGAGTAGAACAGTTCCACAGGGTTTCCAAAGAGCCCCTGGAGATTTGAACTGCCGGCCTTTTGGTTAGCAGCTGTAGCTCTTAACCACTAGGCCACCAGGGTTTCCCTATGAGGAAAAAATATCTAAATTTTAGAGATATCTGGGACAGATGGGTGGATTGGTTGGGTGAGGGTGGGGAGCTGGCAGTCCATCCAGGTGAGCGGGCGGACCCTGAGGAGTTAGCACACGTGTCTGGAGGTGGCTCAGGACATGGAGACTGAGGCATCCGCACCGAGGGTCGCCAGGAGGGTCTGGCCAGCGTCTCCCGTCCAGCCCTCCGGTGGTCCCCCCCGCCACTGGTGTTTTAGAGGGTCAGCCTGAGCTCACTCGCCACATCCAGGTCCCACTAAAACGTCCATCACCACTGCAACTCAGCCCTGGCCCCTCGCTTTGCACCTTGGTTCTGTGTCTTGCATCTCCTGCCCCTGCTCTCTGGTCCTGTTTGCCCCTCCACCCAGTATTTGCATGAACAAGCTCCCCTGAAACCCCACACCTGGCTCAGCCTGCGCCACCTCCCCTTTCTGCCCGCGCCTCCTCCCCTTGTCGGCATCCCATCGCAACCAGCGCCCCAGTTTTGCCCGCAGTCCCTCCCCGCTCCGCCCCGCCCCGCCGGATCCAAGGCCTCCCTCAGCCCTGCCTCTGTGCCCAGAGTGTCATCTTACGCAGAGGGCTCTGCTGACCACCGCATAGAAGAGATGGAGAAGGCTGGGCCTCTTCCGGCCTGGACTCCGACCTGCATCCTCACCAGGCCTGGTCAAGTTTAAGGGGTGCCAGTAAACTCCCTCTACCCGTTCTAGGCAGAATGGCTCCTGTATGCTTCTGTGTCATGTTGTTGCTGCGCTCCAGTTATGGAATGGAGTTTTTAAATGGACAGAGGTTAGCGCGGGGTGTAATATCCCAGCGGTCTGTGCTGATGGCGGCTTGTAATCAGAGGCTTTAGCAACTCAGTTGAGCTCTGTCTCTGCGTCTTGACCATTCATGCTTTTTACACCTTTATTGAGATATAATTTAAAGTTTACCCATTGTAAGTATACAAATCAGCGATTTTTAGTGCATTTATAGAATTGTACAACTATTACCACAATCTCATTTTGGAACATTGCCACCTCCCCCCAAAGTCTCCTGTGCCCCTTTGCTGTTAGTACCTGTGCCCACCGAACCCCAAGGCAGCGACTGGCCTGCTTTCTACCTGTACATCGTACTTTTCAGGACTTTTTATGCAAACAAATCTGTCCCAGAAGAAGTACAGCCAGAATGCTCCTTAGAAGCAATGATGGGGAGACTTGTTTCCCATATGTCGGACATGTTATCAGGAGGGATGTCTTAGTCATCTAGTGTTGCTACAACAGAAATACCACAGGTGGATGGCTTTAACAAAGAGAAGTTTATTCTCTCATAGTGTAGTATGTTACAAGTCCACATTCAGGGTGTCAGCTCCAGGGGATGGCTTTCTCTCTCTGTCAGCTCTGGAGGAAGATTCCGTGTCATCCATCTTTCCCTGGTTGAGGAGCTTCTCATGGACCCCAGGTCCAAAGGACATGCTCTGCTCCCGGTGCTGCTTTCTTGGTGGTATGAGGTCCCCATGTCTCTCTGCTTAATTTTCTCTTCTATAACTCAAAGAGATTGGCTTAAGACACTAATCTTGTAGACCCCCATCAATATAACTGCTGCTAATCCATCTTATCTTATTACATCATAGTGATTGGATTTACAATATATAGGGAAATCACATCAGAAGATAAAATGCTAGACAATTGTACAATCATGCAAGGGAATCATGACCTAGCCAAGTTGACAGATATTTTGGGGGGACACAATTCAGTCCATGACAGGGCACTAGTCCTTGGAGAAGAACATCATGCTTGGTAGAGGGTCAGCGAAAAAGACGAAGACGCTCAAGGAGATGGATTGACACAGTGGCTGCAACAATAGGCTCGAACATAACAAGGACCGTGAGGGTGGCGCAGGAACCCAGCAATTGTTCTGTCCTGGGTAGGTTCGCTGAGGGAAACTGACCCTACTCACCCAACAACGTCGATAGAAATGGAACCATACCCTGACTCTGACTGTGTGAAGCACGTGTCAGTAGTGTCCTCCTTTTGTGGCTGAGAAGCATCCCTGGAATAGATGCTTCTTATTGTTTATCTGCTCACCAGGTGGGTGGTGTATTTTTGTTTCCAATTCCGGCTGTTCTGAATGATGCCCTGGAACCCCGCGCCTACCCAAAACCTCCAACCCCCGCCACCCTTCCCTGACGCACGACCTCTGACCCCCGCGGACCAACGCCTACGCACGACCTCCGACTATGCTGACCCCGCTCCAAAGGGTACTGGAGCCATCGCGCCCCCCTGGCTGCCCGGGCCCTCTGTGCAGACGCGCGCAGAGCTGCAGATCCGCCTGGGTGACCCGCGGACAGAGCTCGATCCCCGGGTGCGGGTCGGGAGGGCGGATGTCTGCCTTGCTCTCCCAAAGGGCCGCGCGTGATGCGGCAATGTGCCACAAGGGACCCCAAGCGCAGGGTGGCCCCTTTCGAGTCCGCTTCGGGTGACAACGCAGAGCCAGAACCGCCGCGGGAACAGCCGGTCCTCACCATGGGGGCCCGGTGAGGAGGCGCCATCCAGTGTCACCAGCCCTGGGTGCCTCGCCCCGCTGAGGAGGCCATGATCCCTCAGGCCACTGCCCTCCCAGGTGGGTGCCATGCACAGGCGGTGGGAGGAACAGGCCAGGTCGGGAGCAGGCGGGTTGGCCATCTACCCAGGTGAGCAGGTGGCCCCCGGGGAGTCATCACCCGTGGCTGGAGGGGCTCGCAACATGGAGACCCAGACGCCGGCACCTGGCACACCCCATCCATTGATGTCTTTGTGTGGCAGCCTAAGCTCACTGGCCACACCCAGGCTCCCGGGGGTCTGCTGCAGCTCCGCTTCTGCCGGACCTCTCGGTTTGCTCCCTGGTTCTGTGTCTCTCAGCTCCTGCACCTGCTGTGTCCTCTTGTTTGCCCTCTGCTAAGCGTTTGCATGAACAAGCTTCACTGAAAGCCCACACCTGGCTCAGCCTGCACCCGGTGCTGCCCTGCCTTTGTGCCCAGCGTGTGACCTTATCCAGACAGTTTTGCTGCCAAGGTGTTAAAAGAGCAAGTTGGTATCCTGGCACTAACAGGCACCCAGAACTTTCAGGCTTTCTTTTTCTTCCTCTTCCTATGTCAGATTTCAGTCTGGAACTCTAGTATAACCTGTGCTGGAGATGTTGACTTCAACAGAGGAGGTAGATGGGAATGGAAATGGAGACATTTTACCATTTAAGGTACGGATGTTTATACTAACGTGGCCCCCCCTTCGGCCCTCTTGAGGGTGTCTCATCTACCACCGCACTAACTGATTCTTGTGATTTTGGCCTCCATCAATAAAGCCAGTGGGGAAGATTTACACATTCAGTTTCAACAGGAGGGACAGAAATAGGCATAGTCTGTACAGAGCTTTGTGTGGACCCCCCTAGAGAAGCGGGGAGTTCCCGGTTCATCCAAATGGTGAAGCGCTTACCTGCTAACTGAAATGTTGGCAGTCGAATCCACCCAGAGATGTCTTGGAAGAAAGACCTGGTGATGTACTTCTGAAAATCAGTCATTGAAAACCTTATAGAGCACAGTTCTGCTCTGACACACATGGGGGGACCAAGAGATGGAGCAGACTCCACGGTGACTGATTTGGAGGGAAGCGAGCCCATTGGAGAAACCCTAGTGGTGTAGTGGTAAAGGTCGGCAGCTGGAATCCACCAAGTGCTTCTTGGAAACTCTATGGGGCAGTTCTACTCTGTCTTATGGGGTCACTATGATTTGGAATCGACTTGACAGCAATCGGTTTGGGTTTTTTTGAGCCCACTGGAGGGAATATCTGCCCTGAGACCAGTAATCTCTGTACTTCCACGGGAAAGTCATTAGCAAGAATGAACACGTCCAATCAGTTCAGAACACAGCATCTCCTTGAAGCCCTTCAGTGGGAAGTGTGCTGTCACTTGTGTGCACAGCAAAATGTGTGTCAGGGCTGGAAGGAACTCGCCTTGTTTCAGACCTAACTTTACCAGTTTCCATTGAATGAAGCCAGCAGGGAGGCAGGGGCCAGAAAGGGAAGGTGCAGTGTTTGAAGTCGAACACAGCAGAGCATAGATCCTCTGAGAACAGGAGGGCAGATGATGCCTGGAATGTTAAGGTTAGGGTTAGAATCCGGGTTAGGGTCAGGCCATATCAGGGTGAGGGTCAATGCCAGGGTTAGGGTTTTAGCATTAGGATAAGGGTCAGAGCGGTAGGGTTAGGGTGAAGGCACAAGGTAAAACCTGTCCACCCAGTTGTCTTTGTGAATATGTGTTGGCAGTGTTCTGACATTTATGTGTTTGTGGGGGCTTCTCCATTGAGGACTGAGAGGCAAACCAGTTGTCGATGGTGCTGGATTAAGGGGATGCTGCCCGGGGTGTGAGGCTTCATGGGATGCCAAATCAGTATGTGACAAAAAATTAATTTTTAGTAAAATATTACCAAGGCAAGTAAATATCAAGTAATTATCCTGAGTTTATATAGATGTTCCCAAAGTATTTGCTGTTGCACAGTGGCGTAAATAGGGTGACAAAACCCTGCTGCCTAAATGGCCTGGTGGTGTCAGTTCTCCTCAACCTTCACAAGGGGGAGGAGAGAGAATCAAGATCAACGTCAGCCCCAGGCTGATTCTACAAGGTCGAGGTCAGACATACCTCCACCCTCCAATCTTTTTACCAATTCTGACACTGGCCATCCCTCCCACTGCACTCTCTACTTCTCTGCTGGGTTTGATAATTTGTTGCAGTGGCCACACAGAACTTATAGGCTATACTTACAGTTACGGAGTTCATCACGTAAGTAACAGGTTACAACTCAGGATCAGGAACGACTCAGGATACAATTCATTGATCAGGACAGCTTCTTTTCAGCCGTGTCCTCAGGCAGGTCTGCCCCACTTGGGAAAGTGTTACAACTTTTTAGCTCCACCAAGTGCCTGGATGCGCCTCACTCTGCCAGCAAGCCTCCTGCCCGAAGGTGCTCAGCTCTCTGGCTCTGTGGGTCAGCATGCCCACTGTAGCCACTTTGCTCCATGGGCCGGGAAGTCTACTGTGCCATCTTGTGTCAGTCTCCTGGTTCTGCTGCTGCCCTTTGCCCTTCTTGTCATCTCATGCCATTTCTAGTGTTATGGCTCTGTCTCCTGGGTCTAGGAGGTTCTCAGTGCAGGGACCCTGGGTCTAAAGGACACTCTCCACTCCAGACTCTCTTTGATGGTAGTGAGGTCCCCCTCCTGCCTCTGGGATTGGCTGCCTTTAAGCCTATCAGGATTGCAAAACTGGCCATTCCCCTTGTTAGGGTTCTGTATACCTTATTTGCACGGTCCCACCCTCTGCAAAGGTTCCATGCACCTTATTTGCATTATTAGCAGGCTGTCCAATCCCCTTGGTGGGCCAGAAGCACCTTATTTGCATACTCCCACAGAATCATTTTGTGACTGTTAGAAGACCATGGATAGAAGGGCCATATACTAGTAACTCATTTCACCGCACCTGCTGTAGAAAATACTCTCTTATTTAAACTAGTTTTTTAATATATCACAAAAAGTTCACCATTATGCTAGTATGAAAACGTCAGTTTCATCACCATTTAGCATGATGTTGTTTATGGGCCCAGTTGTGATGATTTATGTTTTCTTCACATATGTGCACATTATGAATTGATGCTAATAACTCTAATTCTAATCTAGCTAACAGCCTGGCTACTGTCCTCTCCTCTGCCCTTCAGTATCTGTATCTTTTTTATCTCCTTTCCCCAGTAGGGGAAACCCTAGATCTCAATAGTATCAATAGATTTAATCATGTGCTCAGTTATATAACCAAAAAGCAAAAAACCAAACCTGTTGCCTTTGAGTTGATTCCACCTCATAGCAGCCCTATAGGACAGAGTAGAACCACACCATAGGATTTCCAAAGCTGACTGCCACATCTTTCTCCTGTGAAGCACCTGGTGGGTTCAAATTGCCGACCTTTCAGTTAGCAGCCAAGTGCTGAGCCACTGTGCCACCAGGTCTCCTCAGTTATATAATACACACAAAAATAATTCTAGAATTGGTGCACCCGTACCTAAGTAGCCTTAAAAATTCTTTGCAGCGGTTTTAATGTGTAGCCTGAGAATTATGTAATCGAGGTATTGTATTTTAATTTACTTGTATTGATTCTTTTTTCTTTCTCCAATGTGATTATGAAATTCATTTGAAACACAGTGAAGTCTTTGTCTTTGTTTTTGTGTTCACCCTTTCTCTTACCATTCCAGTGTATTACATTTCACTGTATTGTGATTCTTGTTAGGTGCCATCAAGTCATTAGCGGCCTGGTCCTTCAGGACACACACGTGGGCCTTCCCCTGCCCCTCCCACCTCCTCATTCTCTACACAGAGCCTTCCTTGGTCTGTCCCACCTCCTTGTTCCTGACCACTCTCACCTCACTCCGCACACCTGGGCATTCTCCTGATCCTTGTGCTCAACTCTCCACACCTGGTCCTCACTCTCCACATCAGGTCCTTCTCCTGGCTCCTCAGCCCCTCCCTCTCCTCCCCTCGTGCCGCCCCACCCCGCCCTGCCCCGCCCACCTCCTCACCTGTGCCGGTGGAAGTGCAGAGAGTCACTGGTGCCACTTGCAGGTGCCTTGCAGAGGTGGGTCTTCTGGCTTCTCTGCCTGTCGTTCTTCCTGAAAGGTAGGAGACACAGGGACCCCAGTGAGGGGACTGGCTCCTTGGTTGGACATGCCTGGCCCCACGAAGTTGTTGGCAGGCTCAGGGAGGTGTAGTGTTCCTGCCACTGTGAGCCCATGGGGTGGGATCCCTGGAAGGATGTCCCTGTGTCCCAAGCACTGTAACACTGCCATGTGGTTCCCTGGTCCCTAAGCGTGTCTCCGTGGGCCTCCGTGTCCCCATGTGTTCCAGGCACCTGAGGTGCCAGGTCAGCATCCCGTACCCATGGCAGCAACTTCCCCCTTCTGAATCACCTAGATTTGTGCGATTCCTATTGGGGAGGGGAGCCAGGGCCTGAAGCACACGGGGGACCTGCCCAAAGGACCCTTCTCCAGGAATCAGCATCCACAATGTGCTCCAGACACACAGCAGATTGGTTGGATTTGCACACAACATGTGGGGGAAAGTCCAGCCATTGGCTTCCCTCAGTCCTGGGACCTCAAAGGGCTTGGGGAGAAAGGGCAAGCACACGGTTGTGGACACACAGGGGTCTTGGGTAGCTGAGGCCTCAAACCTGTCAGATGGGTTTGTGGACCAGGCTGGGGGAAAGCTCCCTCCCCACCCCTCTGCCACTGCTGGGAACAAAGGCCTAGGGCAATGCAGACAATGGACTGAATTGCAGGCCCTTGGTGGGAAGCCCTCTTGCTGCCTCCACCCCCATCTGGACCTTAGGGTCCACCAGGGATGAGGAGAGGGAGGGATTAGGGGTTGGAGTTTGGGGTTAGGGGTTAGGGTTAGGGGTTGGGCATTAGGGGTTTGGGATTTAGGGTTAGGGTTAAGGGTTTAGGGTTAGAGGGTTAAGGGTTAGAGGGTTAAGGGTTAGAGGGTTAAGGGCTAGAGGTTAAGGGTTAGAGGGTTAGTGTTTTCCTTCTTGTTGCTAAGGCTTTCGGCCCAGTCATGCCACTCCTGGCCTTGTACCTTAGCCCAAGACCATCCGAAATTCATCCCCAGCATGCTTCAGGGAAGAGCAAAGCCTATTACACTAGGAGGGGATGCATATAGCTGAATAGCATTACCCTACAAGGCTTAAACACGGATAGGCTTGAGGGTTGGGGGTTGGAGGCTTAAGGTTAGGGTTAGGGTTAGAGTTTAGTGTTAGGGGTTAGTGTAAGGGTTAGGAGTTAGGGATTAAGGTTTAGGGGTTAGGATAAGGGGTTGGGGTTAGGATTTAGGGTTACGGTTAGGATTAGGGGTTAGGGTTAGAGTTAGGGTTTAGGTGTTCTGGATGGGGTGAGGGTTAGGGTCAGTGTTTAGGGTCAGAGAATAGGGTCAGGGTGAGGGGATAGGGTCAGGGCTTAGGGTCAGCCCTTAGGTTAAGGGGTTGGGGTTAGGGGTTAGGGTTATGACTTGGGTTGGTGTTGCTAGGGTTAGGGATAGAGTTCAGGGTTAGTTTTAGAGTTTAGGGTTAGGGGATGGGGCTGGGACTAGAGGCTAGGATTAGGGTTAGGATTAGGGTAAGAGTTAAGGGTTTATGGTTAGGGTTTAGGGTTGACGTTAGGGTTTGGGTTAGAGGGTTAATGGTAGGAATTAGGGTTAGGGTTAGGGACAGGGTCAGGGTCAGGGTCGGCTGTTAGGGGTTAGGGTGAGGGTTAGTGGTTAGGGTCAGGGTGAGGGTTTAATGTTAGGGTTTAGGGGTAGGGTGAGGGTTAGGGGTTAGGGTTAGGGTTTAAGTTTTAGGGTTGAAATTTAGGGTTAGTGTTTTAGGATTAGGGTTGCGGTTTTAGGGTTAGGGTTAGGGTTTTAGGGTTAGGGTTAGGGATATGGTTTTAGGGTTAGGGTTAGGTCTAGGGCTAGGGCTAGGGCTAGGGCTAGGGCTAGGGCTAGGGCTAGGGGATAGAACTAGGGCTAGTTGTTAGGGCTAGGGCTAAGGGTTAGGGCCACGGCTAGGGGTTAGGGCTACTGCTAGGTGTTAGGGCTAGGGGTAAAGGTTGGGTAGGGCCATTAGAGTTAGGGTGGCTAGGGTGGCTAGGGTTAGGGTCGGGGTCCGGGTCGGGGTCGGGGTTTTAGGTTTAGGGTTTGGGTTAGGGTTAGGATTAGGGTTTGTGTTAGGTTTCGCGTTCGGGTTCAGGGTTAGGGTTTAGGGGTTAGGGTTTGGGATTGGGTTCGGGTTCAGGTTCAGG